>NC_069500.1:650867489-651097489 GCF_027579735.1 Bombina bombina | reverse complement strand
AAAAGCTGACAGGAAAATATCACCTGAGCATCTCTATGTAAAAAAGGAAGATATTTTACCTCACAATTTCCTCAGCTCAGCAGAGTAAGTTCTGTGTAAAAAGTTCTACTCAGCTGCTCCCAGCTGCAGGTAAACAAATTTAAAAAAATGAAGAAATGAACAGCAGCCAATCAGCATCAGCAGTGCTGAGGTCATGAACTCTTACTGTGATCTCATGAGATTTGACTTAACTCTCATGAGATTTCATAGTAAGCTTCCTTTACCTGATTGGTGAAATAATATGAGAGTGCACGATGCTAGTCCCTTCAGATGTCCCAGGACAAACATACTAAAATGCTGCTTAGAAATCCTTTACAATGGGAGGTGGCTACTGAGGAACTTTTGAGGTAAAATATCTTTCTTTTTTACATAGAGATGTTCAGGTGATATTTTCTAATCAGCTTTTTACAGCTATGCTGCATCACTTTCAAGTGTTTAAACATTTGGGTATTATGGCCCTTTAAAGATTGTGAGAGACTTAAGATTCCTTTTCACTAAATTATTCCCTGATCAATTGCTACAAATTTTAAAGAGGTAGTGTTGCTTTTATGGACATCTCTAAAATGTCGTGCTACACTAGTATCCCTTTCATAGAGGATATCATCCCGGTGCTCCTGTATCCTGTCCTTGAACATACGTTTTGTTTTCCCTACGTAGAACAGGGGACAGGAGCATCGTAAAAGATACACTACTCCAATAGTATTGCAATTTGAAAAACATCTGATATCAAAGTGTTTCCCAGTATTCGCTGAAAATGATTTGCATTTTAGCATATATGGACAGTATACACAATGTCCACATGGAAAATTACCCTTCACTTGTTGGTGTCTATTTAACCAACATTTTTCAGGTTCAGACCTCACAAATCTACTTTTGATTAACTTATCTTTTAAGTTAGGAGATTTTTTTGCAGTCAATAAGGGTTTACTTCCTACTTTTTCAACAATTCTCTCATCTAGGGATAACAAGTGCCAGTTGTGGGACAGGATATCTCTTATATTTTGCCATTGGCAATTGTAGGTAGTTATAAATCTTATATGATTTTCAGTCACAATATTTTTCTTAGAGTACAGCAGGTTATTTCGTTTCAGTTTCTTAACTTTATTCAGGGTAGATTAACAAGTTATGTGAATACCCTCTTTCTAGGAAATTTTTGCACATTATCTCCGCATGGTGTTCAGGATTTTTGAGGAACAATTCCTCTTTAATCTTAAAAGCTGACCATAAGGGATTCCTTTCTTTAGAGATTCTGGATGGCTGCTGGACGCCTCCAACAGACTATTGGTCGCCGTACTTTTACGGTGATTTTCTGTAGAGATACAATTACCTTCTTTTTTAATACAAATATCAAGAAAGGGAAGCTCTTTATCGCTAAATGCATATGTCAGCAAAATATTGCGATTATTTATGTTTAATGAATTGACAAATTCATGCAGGCAGGTCAGGGGGCCATCCCAAAACATTAGGATGTCGTCCACATATCTAATCCAAAGGGATACATGGGAGCTTAACACATCCCCAAATTGTTCAAATATGTCCAACTCACCTGCTCCCAGGTGGAAACAGGCATATGTGGGTGCACATACTGCTCCCATTGCTGTCCCCCTGACCTGCCTATAAATTGAACCATCAAATTCAAAAACATTGTTTTCAAGAATAAACCTTAAAAGGTTTATAACAAAGATAGTATGTTTGTTACTACCAGAGCCTCTGGACCTCAAAAAATGTTCACAGGCATTAATTCCTGCCTCATGCGGTATGGACGAGTAGAGACTTTCTACATCTAGGGAAACAAGGATTGTTTGAGAAGAGACTATTACATCGTCCAGCTTACGCAAAAGATCTGGAGTGTCCTTTACGTAAGAAGGAAGAGAAAGAAGGAACGGCCTTAGGAAAGAGTCCACATATTGCCCGATATGTTCACTGATGCCCCCTATTCCCGACACAATTGGTCTTCCCGGTAGATGAGATTTATTTTTGTGTATCTTCGGGCTAATATAAAAGGTGGGCATCACTGGACATATCGGGTTCATGAACTTAAATTCATCCAATGAAATCAAACCTTCCATTTTTGCTCCTTGTAAAATGTGATAGAGCTTGGATTTCATTTGCGTCAGAGGATTTCTTTGAAGTCTTTCATACTGGGTTTTATCCAAAAGTTGCCTTTTTGCCTCATTGAGCTAACAAGCTTCATCTAATAGAACTAGATTTCCTCCCTTGTCTGCCGGCTTATATATTATTCCTTTTGCTGATGAGTTCTTTGAGTGCTTTTCTTTCTTTAGGGGTTAAATTATCTGACCAAATGTCATACCTCTGATGAAGAAGGCAGACGAAAGTCATATGTGCCTTTGAAGCGCGTAAGGTTTTTTAACTACTGCTGCATATTGATCTCATCACAGCTGCTGTTATTTGCCAAGACTTGATTTTAAATGCCGTTTACCTCATAATATTGAGGTCATCCTTGTGAGTAGGTTTGATCTACTGTTGTTATATGCTATCAAATAAAAGGTTAATGCACTATCAGTGTCTCCTTTTGCCTTTTATGAACCAAATCAAAGTTTTACCACTCTCCAAGGAATGAGGATTTGAAAGTTTCTGATACTGGATATTCCAAGAGGAAAAGGAAGTGCTTTATCTCAAACAAGGGGCTTTTCAGACAGCGTGATTCTGACAAGCGATTACGTTTTCAACTTACCTCATATTGATTGAGGTTTTCTCAAGTAAGTGCACAGCCATAGGGGGATTGGATGAAATAACATATCCGGATCCATTGGAACACGTTTTGCATTGTGCCTTTACCTATGTGTTTAATGATACTGTTTTATATTTTTAACATATTTTAATCCTTGCATCAATTTATTGCATTGACTGACATTGTATATTTATGAGATTTTGTGGTGGTTTATGCATTATAGTACACCGTGAATTCTTTTATGAATTTTTCTATTTATATATTTATTGATGCTAGGCAGCGCTAACCTTACATTTATTTTCTGATATATATATATATGTATATATATATCTGTGTGTGTGTATATATATATATATGTGTGTGTGTGTGTATATGTATATATATATATATATATATATATATATATATATATATATATATATATATATATATATATATATATATATATATATATATATATATATATATATATACAAACAAAATTAAAGTATATATCACTCCTAAGAGTGATATAATACCAAAAACTGCGCTCTCTAAGAGTTAAATAACTCACATAAAAATAGTAAGTGAACAATTATACCACATATAATATAATTATTCAAGCACTTAAACTTAATATAAATTCTATGCAGTATATACAATTTTGAACAAACCTTAATATTATAATTTGTTAATATATTTGATGAAAAAAGGATAAATGAGGGCCCCACACAATGTTAGGGGATCTAGGTAGGTGCTGGCTGCTGTATTCACAAACACATCCGTTATCCCACGGATAGAAGAAAAGATCTGAGGCAAAGATAAAAACAGAAAAGCGCACAAAAGTACCTACATAGTGCAAATCAATTTTATATTATTTAAAAAACACACACAAACATATACAAAGTGAGCCCCTTCAGGGTTTCTACTCACAAGAAATGCCCTCAAACAAAATGAGGTATGTACAGGCTCCAAACAGTTAAGTGTTCACTGGCAGTTCTGATTGTTAACAGTCACCGCGTCCTTAATGCTGGATGAGTGTCCCAGTTCCCAGGATTTAATACATGGGCTATACACTTAATATGTGTCCTCACACTCAGCGTGGGCAAAGTATAAATTGTCCCAAATAGAACCGCTGCAAATGCGGCTAGTATTGTTTGAAATTACCGCTCCCTCTGAGCTACTCAATCAGCTGTTTCACTGATGTCGAGACGCAAGGTGGGCGTGGCCTTACGCGTTTCGTGGTGTCACACGCACATATATATATACATATGCACACGCATATATATATGTGTATATATATATATATATACATACACACTATATATATATTTATATATATATATATATATATATATATATATATATATATATATACACATATATATATATATATGTGTGTGTATTTCTTTCATGTAATTGGCAAGAGTCCATGAGCTAGTGACATATGGGGTATACAATCCTACCAGGAGGGGCAGTTTCCCAAACCTCAAAATGCCTATAAATACACCCCTCACCACACCCACAATTCAGTTTTTACAAACTTTGCCTCCTATGGAGGTGGTGAAGTAAGTTTTTGTGCTAAGATTTCTACGTTGATATGCGCTTCTCAGCATTGTTGAAGCCCGATTCCTCTCAGAGTACAGCAAATGTCAGAGGGACGTGAAGGGAGTATCACTTATTTGAATTTGATGATTTCCCTAACGGGGGTCTATTTCATAGGTTCTCTGTTATCGGTCGTAGAGATTCATCTCCTACCTCCCTTTTCAGATCAACGATATATTCTCAATTTACCATTACCTCTACTAATATCTGTTTTAGTACTGGTTTGGCTATTTGCTATATGTGGATGGGTGTCTTTTGGTAAGTATGTTTTTTTATTACTTAACCCCTTAAGGACCAAGGCCATTTTTCAATTTCTTTCCCTTAAGGACCAGGGCTATTTTTACATTTCTGCTGTGTTTATGTTTAGCTGTAATTTTCCTCTTACTCATTTACTGTACCAACACATATTATATACCGTTTTTCTTGCAACTAAATGGACTTTCTAAAGATATCATTATTTTCATCATATCTTATAATTTATTAAGAATATTATAAAATATGAGGAAAAAATGGAAAAAAACACACTTTTTCTAACTTTGACCCCCAAAATCTGTTACACATCTACAACCACCAAAAAACAACCATGCTAAATAGTTTCTAAATTTTGTCCTGAGTTTAGAAATACCCAATGTTTACATGTTCTTTGCTTTGCTATTTCAAAACCACTTTTTTTCAAAATGAGCGCTAGTTACATTGGAACCCTGATATCTGTCAGGAATACCTGAATATCCCTTGACATGTATATATTTTTTTTTAGAAGACATCCCAAAGTATTGATCTAGGCCCATTTTAGTATATTTCATGCCACCATTTCACCGCCAAATGCGATCAAATAAAAAAAATTGTTCACTTTTTCACAAACTTTAGGTTTCTCACAGACATTATTTACAAACAACATATGCAATTATGGCATAAATGGTTGTAAATGCTTCTCTAGGATCCCCTTTGTTCAGAAATAGCAGACTTATATGGCTTTGGCATTGCTTTTTGGTAATTAGAAGGCTGCTAAATGCCACTGCGCACCACACGTGTTTTATGTCCAGCAGTGAAGGGGTTAATTAGGGAGCTTGTAGATGTAATTTTAGCTTAAGTGTAGTAGACAACCCAAAGTATTGATCTAGGCCCATTTTGGTATATTTAATGCCACCATTTCACCGCCAAATGCGATCAAATTTAAAAAAAACTTAAATTTCTCTTGTAAGGTGTATCCAGTCCACGGGTTCATCCATTACTTGTGGGATATTCTCCTTCACAACAGGAAGCTGCAAGAGGACACCCACAGCAGAGCTGTCTATATAGCTCCTCCCTTAACTGCCACCCCCAGTCATTCTCTTGCAGCTCTCGACAAGATAGGAAGTATCAAGAGATATGTGGTGACTTAGTGTAGTTTTACCTTCAATCAAAAGTTTGTTGTTTTTAAACGGTACCGGCGTTGTACTGTTTTACGCTCAGGCAGAAATTAGAAGAAGAGTTCTGCCTGGAGGTTGATGATCTTAGCGGTTTGTAACTAAGGTCCATTGCTGTTCTCACACATAACTGAAGAGTATGGGACAACTTCAGTTGGGGGAACGGTCTGCAGATTACCTGCTTTGAGGTATGTTCAGTATATTTATTTCTAGAGTGATGAATGAGTTCTAGAAAATGCTGACAGAGCCTTGTTTATTTGAGGTAAGCCTGATGCAGTGATTTAACAGCGACTGGGATCATGCTTACAAAACAGGGTAATACTCTTATTACTTAGTGACAGTTAAACGTTTACATGAATTCAAAAATAGGACGTTTTTTCTCTGAGGGAGATAACTCTTTATTTGGGGCCTAGTTTCCACATGGCTAATCAGATACTCCTAGGAGTATTTTCTTAAGGCCCCTCTGGCATCCAGTACATGGTGGGAGGGGCCGATTTTTAGCGCTCTAAATGCGCAGTTTTAGTTCAGACTGAGACATCCAGCTTCCCTAGAGGAGTCCTCTGGCACCTGAGGACCATTGTAAGGGCTTTATTTCTGCACAAAATCGTACTTGAGGGCAGGTAGGAGCCTCAGCAGAGCTGTGGCAGGGTGCTTAACTGTCTTGTAACATTTTTAAATCCAGTTTGGGGCCTAAGGGGTTAATCATCCATTTGCAAGTGGGTGCAATGTTGCTTTAGTCCCTTACACACACTGTAAAAATTTCAAAGACTTTACTATATTTTTACACTGTTTTGCAGTTTAAGTGCAATTTTTTTTTCTCTTAAAGGCACAGTAACTTTTTTGTTTAATTGCTGTTTCACCTTTATTAAAGTGTTTTCCAAGCTTGCTTGTCTCATTACTAGTCTGTTAAACATGTCTGACATAGAGGAAACTCCTTGTTCAATATGTTTAGAAGCCATGGTGGAACCCCCTCTTAGAATGTGTACCAAATGTACTGAAATTTCTATAAACTATAAAGACCATATTATGGCGCTTAAAGATTTATCTCCAGGGGATTCTCTGACTGAAAAAAGGGAGATTATGCTATCTAGCTCTCCCCATGTGTCAGAACCTGTAACTCCCGCTCAAGTGACGCCAAGTACATCTAGCGCGTCTAATTCTTTTACCTTACAGGACATGGCGGCAGTTATGAATGCTACCCTCACAGAGGTATTTTCCAAACTGCCAGGGTTACAAGGAAAGCGAGATAGCTCTGGGGCTAGAACTAATACAGAGCTTTCTGACGCTTTAATGCCTGTGTCCGATATACCCTCACAATACTCAGAAGCCGAGGCAGGTGAGCTTCTATCTGTTGGTGACATTTCAGACTCAGGGAAGGCGTTGCTTCAGTCTGATTCTGAAATGACAGTGTTTAAATTTAAGCTTGAACACCTTCGCTTATTGCTTAGGGAGGTTTTAGCGACTCTGGATGATTGTGACGCCATTGTGGTTCCAGAAAAATTGTGTAAAATGGACAAATACTTTGCAGTGCCTGTTTACACTGATGTTTTTCCAGTACCTAAGAGGTTTTCGGAAATTATTACTAAGGAATGGGATAGACCAGGTGTGCCGTTCTCTCCCCCTCCTGGTTTCAAAAAGATGTTTCCCATAGATGCCGTCATACAGGACTCGTGGCAGACGGTCCCTAAGGTGGAGGGAGCAGTCTCTACCCTAGCTAAGCGTACAACTATCCCCGTCGAGGACAGTTGTGCTTTCCTAGATCCTATGGATAAAAAATTGGAGGGTCTCCTTAAGAAAATTTTTATTCATCAAGGTTTTATTCTCCAGCCTCTTGCATGCATAGCCCCAGTTACTGCTGCAGTGGCTTTTTGGTTCGAGTCTCTTGAGGAGGCTCTGCAGGTGGAGACTCCGCTAGATGACATTCTAGACAGGATTAAAGCTCTTAAGTTAGCTAATTCCTTTATTTCTGACGCCGTTTTTCAGTTAACCAAAGTAACGGCTAAGAATTCAGGTTTTGCGATTTTGGCGCGTAGGGCGCTATGGCTTAAGTCCTGGTCAGCAGACGTTACTTCAAAGCCTAAGCTTCTTAACATCCCCTTCAAGGGACAGACCCTATTCGGGCCCGGTCTGAAGGAGATCATTTCTGATATTACTGGAGGAAAAGGTCACGCCCTTCCTCAGGATCGGTCCAATAAGAGGACCAAACAGAATAATTTTCGTTCCTTTCGAAACTTCAAGAGTGGCGCAGCCTCAGTTTCCTCTAATGCAAAACAAGAGGGAAATTTCGCCCAGTCCAAACCAGTCTGGAGACCTAACCAGGCTTGGACAAGGGGAAGCAGGCCAAGAAACCTGCTGCTGCCTCTAAGACAGCATGAAGGAGTAGCCCCTTGATCCGGGACTGGATCTAGTAGGGGGCAGACTTTCTCTCTTCGCCCAGGCTTGGGCAAGAGACGTCCAGGATCCCTGGGCGCTAGAGATTGAATTCCAGAAGATTTCCCTGGGAAACAAAGGTTCATCTCCAAAGGGGAGATTTCATCTCTCACAATTATCTGTAAACCAGATAATTAGAGAGGCATTCTTACGTTGCGTTCAAGACCTACTGGTTATAGGAGTGATCCACCCACTTCCAAGAGAGGAACAGGGGCTGGGTATTCAAACCTGTTTATGGTTCCCAAAAAAGAGGGAACTTTCAGACCTATCTTGGATCTCAAGATCCTAAACAAATTTCTCAGGGTCCCATCCTTGAAGATGGAGACAATCCGAACCATCCTCCCTATGATCCAGGAGGGTCAATATATGACTACCGTGGACTTAAAGGATGCTTATCTCCACATTCCGATTCACAGAGATCATCATCAGTTCCTCAGGTTCGCCTTCCTAGACAGGCATTAGCAGTTTGTGGCTCTTCCCTTCGGGTTAGCCACGGCACCAAGAATCTTTACGAAAGTTCTAGGGTCCCTTCTGGCGGCTCTAAGGCCACGGGGCATAGCTGTAGCCCCTTACCTAGACGACATTCTGATTCAGGCGTCGACTTTTCAAATCGCCAAGTCCCATACGGACATTGTTCTGGCCTTTCTGAGGTCTCACGGGTGGAAAGTGAACATAGAAAAGAGTTCTCTCTCTCCTCTCACAAGAGTTTCCTTCCTAGGAACTCTGATAGGTTCAGTAGAAATTAAGATTTTTCTGACAGAGGTCAGGATGTAAAAACTTCTAACTTCTTGCCGTGCTCTTCATTCCACTTCTCGGCCATCAGTGGCTCAGTGTATGGAAATGTTTGGCCTAATGGTAGCGGCAATGGACATAGTTCCGTTTGCCCGCCTACATCTCAGACCACTGCAACTTTGCTTGCTCAACCAGTGGAATGGGAACTACACAGATTTGTCTCCTCTGTTAAATCTGGATCAAGAGACCAGGGATTCTCTTCTCTGGTGGTTATCTCGGGTCCATCTGTCCAGGGGAGTTTCCGCAGGCCAGAGTGGACTATAGTGACGACAGATGCCAGCCTTCTGGGCTGGGGCGCAGTCTAGAATTCCCTGAAGGCTCAGGGGTCGTGGACTCAGGAGGAAGCCCTCCTTCCGATAAACATTCTGGAACTAAGAGCGATATTCAATGCTTTTCAGGCTTGGCCTCAACTAGCTGCGGCCAAGTTCATCAGATTTCAGTTTGACAATATCACGACTGTAGCCTATATCAACCATCAGGGGGGAACAAGGAGTCCCCTGACAATGATGGTTTCCAAGATAATTCTATGGGCAGAGGTTCACTCTTGCCATCTCTCAGCTATCCATATCCTAGGAGTAGAGAACTGGAAGGCGGATTTTCTAAGTCAGCAGACTTTTCATCCGGGTGAGTGGGAGCTCCATCCGGAGGTATTTGCCCAGCTGATTCAACTTTGGGGCAAATCAGAACTGGATTTGATGGCGTCTCGTCAGAACGCCAAGCTTCCTTGTTACGGGTCCAGGTCAAGGGATCCCCAGGCAGTGCTGATAGATGCTCTAGCATTGCCCTGGTCCTTCAGCCTGGCTTATGTGTTTCCACCGTTTCCTCTCCATCCTCGTCTGATTGCCAAGATCAAGCAGGAGAGAGCTTCGGTGATTTTGATAGCGCCTGCGTGGCCACGCAGGACTTGGTATGCGGATCTGGTGGACATGTCATCCTCTCCACCATGGACTCTGCCGCTGAGGCAGGACCTTATACTCCAAGGTCCATTCAAACATCCAAATCTAGTTTCTCTGCGTCTGACTGCTTGGAGATTGAATGCTTGATTTTATCAGAACGTGGTTTCTCCGAGTCAGTCATTGATACCTTGATTCAGGCTCGAAAGCCTGTCACCAGGAAAATCTATCATAAGATATGGTGTAAATATCTTCATTGGTGTGAATCCAAGGGTTACTCGTGGAGTAAGGTCAGGATTCCTAGGATACTATCTTTTCTCCAAGAAGGATTGGAAAAGGGATTATCGGCTAGTTCCTTAAAGGGACAGATTTCTGCTCTGTCTATTCTTTTGCACAAGCGCCTGGCTGATGTTCCAGACGTTCAGGCGTTTTGTCAGGTTTTGGTTAGAATCAGGCCTGTGTTTAAACCTGTTGCTCCGCCATGGAGTTTAAATTTAGTTCTTAAAGTTCTTCAAGGGGTTCCGTTTGAACCCTTGCATTCCATAGATATCAAGCTTTTATCTTGGAAAGTTCTGTTTTTAGTAGCTATCTCTTCGGCTCGAAGAGTTTCAGAGTTATCTGCCTTGCAGTGTGATTCCCCTTATCTGATCTTCCATGCAGATAAGGTAGTTTTGCGTACCAAACCTGGGTTTCTTCCTAAGGTAGTATCTAATAGGAATATCAATCAGGAAATTGTTGTTCCGTCACTGTGTCCTAATCCTTCTTCAAAGAAGGAACGTCTGTTACACAATCTTGACGTGGTTCGTGCTTTAAAGTTTTATTTGCAAGCTACTAAGGATTTTCGTCAAACATCTGCATTGTTTGTCGTCTACTCTGGAAAGAGGAGAGGCCAAAAGGCTTCGGCAACTTCTCTTTCTTTTTGGCTGAAAAGCAGAATCCGTTTAGCTTATGAGACTGCTGGCCAGCAGCCTCCTCAAAGAATTACAGCTCATTCTACTAGAGCGGTAGCTTCCACATGGGCTTTTAAACATGAGGCCTCTGAACAGATTTGTAAGGCGGCGACTTCGCTTCATACTTTTTTTACTTTTTTTTTTCTTCGCTTCATACTTTTTCTAAATTCTACAAATTTGATACTTTTGCTTCTTCGGAGGCTATTTTTGGGAGAAAGGTCTTGCAGGCAGTGGTGCCTTCCGTTTAAGTGCCTGCCTTGTCCCTCCCTTCATCCGTGTCCTAAAGCTTTGGTATTGGTATCCCACAAGTAATGGATGAACCCGTGGACTGGATACACCTTACAAGAGAAAAAAAAAATTATGCTTACCTGATAAATTTTTCTCTTGTGGTGTATCCAGTCCACGGCCCGCCCTGTCATTTTAAGGCAGGTGTTTTTTATTTTTAAACTACAGTCACCACTGCACCCTATAGTTTCTCCTTTTTCTTGCTTGTCTTCAGTCGAATGACTGGGGGTGTCAGGGGAGGAGCTATATAGACAGCTCTGCTGTGGGTGTCCTCTTGCAGCTTCCTGTTGGGAAGGAGAATATCCCACAAGTAATGGATGAACCCGTGGACTGGATACACCACAAGAGAAAGAAATTTATCAGGTAAGCATAAATTTTGTTTTTTTCGCAATTTTAGGTTTCTCACTGAAATTATTTACAAACAGCTTGTGCATTTATTGCACACATGGTTGTAAATGCTTCTCTGGGATCCCCTTTGTTCAGAAATAGCAGACATATATGACTTTGGCGTTGCTTTCTGGTAATTATTAGGCCGCTAAATGCTGCTGCGCATCACACGTGTATTATGGCTAGCAGTGAAGGGGTTAATTAGGTAGTTTGTAGGGAGCTGCAGGGTTAATTTTAGCTTTAGTGTAGAGATCAGCCTCCCACCTGACACATCAGACCCCCTGATCCCTCCCAAACAGCTCCCTTCCCTCCCCCACCCCACAATTGTCCCTGCCATCTTAAGTACTGGCAGAAAGTCTGCCAGTACTAAAATAAAAGGTTTTTAAAAAATAAATTATTTTTTAGCATATTTACATATGTTGTGGTGTAGCATCCCCCCTTAGCCCCCAACCTCCCTGATTCCCCCCCCCCCCCAAAACAGCTCTCTAACCCTCCCCATCTGCCTTATTGGGGGCCATCTTGGGTAGGTACTTTTTTTTTTTTTTTTTAAATTTGTACTCCAACTTTTTCTGTAGTGTAGCGGTTCCCACCCGCTCCCTCCCCGTGCACGCGCCCGCCCTCCCGTGCACGCCCCCCGACATCCCCGCCCACGATCCCGCCCGCCTCCACATCACCGATCTACATCGATGGCCGCCACCCGCCTCCCACACAGGCTCCCACCCACCGATACCGGCCATCGATGTCCGTAGCAGAGAGCGCCACCGAGTGTCTCTCTCTGCATCGGATGGCCAAGGGATGTTATTGCAGGATGCCTCGATATCGAGGCATCACTGCAATAACCGGAAAGCGGCTGGAAGCAAGCAGGATCGCTTACAGCCGCTTTAAACCCCTAATGTCGCACAGGGTACGCCGCTGGTCTTTTAAGACCAGGTTGTGTGCGGCGTACCCTGTACGACATGCGTCGTTAATGGGTTAAGACACCTCAGCTATGGTTTGGCACTATATGCATTTATATAAAGTTCTAAATATATGTATTGTACTTATATTTGCCATGAGTCCGGTTCATGTATTTCCTTCAGCAGACTGTCAGTTTCATATTTGGGGAATTTAAACTTTTTAAGAAATTTATTTCTTACCTGGGATTTAGTCTTTTTTTCAATTGACTACTTCTTGCTATTGCGGGTATTAGGCCCGCGGATGCGTCAAATGCTAAACTTTATTGCGTCACTCTTGCCGCGAAAAAATACGTTTATGACGCAACTTCGTCATTTCCGGCGTCATACGTGACGCCGAGACCTTTCACACAGCGCCGCCAATAATGACGCGAGTGTGTCATTTCCGGTTACTTTTGGCGCCAAAAAAGTTTACCTTACGTTGTGCGTCATACTTGGCGCCAAATTTTTTTCATTATTTCAATACCCCATTGATGTTTGCCTCTTGCTTTTTTCTCTATCAAGAGGCCTATGCTTTTGCATTTTTTCCCATTCCTGAAACTGTCATATAAGGAAATAGATAATTTTGCTCTATGTTTTTTTTTCTCTTACATTGAGCAAGATGTCCCAATCTGATCCTGTCTCAGAAGTTTCTGCTGGAACATTGCTGCCTGACATCGGTTCTACCAAAGCTAAGTGCATTTGTTGTAAAAGTGTAGAAATTATTTCACCAAATGTCATTTGTAATAGTTGTCATAATAAACTTTTACATGCAGATAGTGTTTACATCAGTAATAGTACATTGCCAGTTGCAGTTCCTTCAACTTCTAATGTGCATGATATAACTGCATATTTTAAAGAATTTGTTTCTGATTCTATTCTGAAGGCTTTGTCTGCATTTCCACCTTCTAATAAACGTAAAAGGTATTTTAAAACGTCTCATATAGCTGATGAAATTTCAAATGACCAACAACATAATAATTTATCCTCTTCTGATGAGGATCTATCTGATTCAGAAGATCCTTCCTCAGAAATTGACACTGACAAATCTACTTATTTATTTAAAATAGAGTATATGCGTTCTTTATTAAAAAGAAGTGTTAATTACTTTGGATATTGAGGTAACCAGTCCTATTGACGTTCATTCTAATAAACGTTTAAATGCTGTTTTTATACCTCCTGTGGTTTCCCTAGGGGTTTTTCCTATTCCTGAGGCTATTTCTGATATGATTTCTAGGGAATGGAATAAGCCAGGTACTTCTTTTATTCCTTCTTCAAGGTTTAAAAAATTGTATCCTTTACCAGCAAAATCTATAGAGTTTTGGGAAAAAATCCCCAAAGTTGATGGGGCTATTTCTACTCTTGCTAAACGTACCACTATTCCTATGGAAGATAGTACTTCCTTTAAGGATCCTTTAGATAGGAAGCTTGAATCTTATCTAAGGAAGGCCTATTTATATTCAGGTCATCTTCTCAGACCTGCTATTTCTTTGGCTGATGTTAGAGCTGCCTCAACTTTTTGGTTGGAGAATTTAGCGCAACGAGAATTGGATCCTGACATATCTAGCATTACTCGCTTACTGCAACATGCTAATCATTTTATTTGTGATGCCATTTTTTATATTATAAAAATTTATGTTAGATCCATGTCTTTAGCTGTATTAGCTAGAAGAGCTTTGTGGCTTAAATCTTGGAATGCTGGTATGACATCTAAATTTAGATTACTATCTCTTTCTTTCCAAGGTAATAATTTATTTGATTCTCAGTTGGATTCTATTATTTCAACTATCACTGGAGGAAAAGGAGTTTTTTTTGCCTCAGGATAAAAGACCTAAGGGTAAATCTAAGGCTTCTAACCGTTTTCGTTCCTTTCGTCAGAATAAGGAACAGAAACTCAATCCTCCTCCCAAGGAATCTGCTTCCAATTAGAAGCCTTCCTCAAATTGGAATAAATCCAAGCCATTTAGGAAACCAAAGTCTGCCCCTAAGTCCGCATGAAGGTGCGGCCCTCATTCCAGCTCAGCTGGTAGGGGGCAGATTAAGGTTTTTCAAGGATTTTTGGATACAATCTGTCCAAAATCATTGGATTCAGAGCATTGTCTCTCAAGGGTATCGAATAGGATTCAAACTAAGACCTCCTGTGAGAAGATTTTTTTCTCTCACGCATCCCTGTAAATCCAGTAAAAGCTCAGGCTTTTCTGAAGTGTGTTTCAGACCTGGAGTCTTCAGGGGTAATCATGCCAGTTCCTCCTCAGGAACAAGGTTTGGGGTTTTATTCAAACCTATTCATTGTACCAAATCCGATGGTGTTCTTCTCATAACTTCTCCTGGCATTCTTTTAGAATTCCTAGAATTTTACAGTTCCTTCAGGATGGTTTGGATAAGGGTTTGTCTGCAAGTTCCTTGAAAGGACAAATCTCCGCTCTTTCTGTTTTATTTCACGGAAAGATTGCTATACTTCCTGATATTCACTGTTTTGTACAGGCTTTAGTTCGTATTAAGCCTGTCATTAAATCAATTTCTCCTCCTTGGAGTCTTAATTTGTTTCTGAAGGCTTTACAGGCTCCTCCATTTGAGCCTATGCATTCTTTGGACATTAAACTACTTTCTTGGAAAGTGTTGTTTCTTTTGGCTATCTCTTCTGCTAGAAGAGTTTCTGAGCTATCTGCTCTTTCTTGTGAGTCTCCTTTTTTGATTTTTCATCAGGATAAGGCAGTTTTGCGGACTTCTTTTCAATTTTTACCTAAGGTTGTGAATTCTAACAACATTAGTAGAGAAATTGTTGTCCCTTCCTTATGTCCTAATCCTAAGAATTCTTTGGAGAGATCCTTACATTCTTTGGATGTGGTAAGAGCTTTGAAATATTATGTGGAAGCTACTAAAGATTTCAGGAAGACTTCCAGTCTATTTGTTTTATTTTCTGGTCCTAGGAAAGGTCAGAAGGCTTCTGCTATTTCTTTAGCTTCTTGGTTGAAACTTTTGATTCATCAAGCTTATTTGGAGTTGGGTCAGGCCCCGCCTCAGAGAATTACAGCTCATTCTACTAGATCAGTCTCCACTTCGTGGGCTTTTAAGAATGAAGCTTCAGTTGATCAGATTTGCAAAGCAGCGACTTGGTCCTCTTTGCATACATTTACTAAATTCTACCGTTTTGATGTATTTGCTTCTTTGGAAGCAGTTTTTGGTAGAAAAGTTTTTCAGGCAGCTTTTTCAGTTTGATTCTTCTGCTTTTGATTTAAGTTTTTTTCTTTCAAATATGAAAATAAACTTATTTTTTTGGGTTGTGGATTAATTTTTTCAGCGAAATATGGCTGTTTTTATTCCCTCCCTCTCTAGGGACTCTTGAGTGGAAGACTCCACATCTTGGGTATTGATATCCCATATGTCACTAGCTCATGGACTCTTGCCAATTACATGAAAGAAAACATAATTTATGTAAGAACTTACCTGATAAATTCATTTTTCATATTGGCAAGAGTCCATGAGGCCCACTCTTTTTATGGTGGTTATGATTTCTCCTGTTAAGTGTAGTCAGTCCACGGGTCATCCATTACTTATGGGATTATAACTCCTCCCTAACAGGAAGTGCAAGAGGATCACCCAAGCAGAGCTGCTATATAGCTCCTCCCCTCTACGTCATATCCAGTCATTCTCTTGCACCTAACTAAAGATAGGACGTGTGAGAGGACTGTGGTGTGTTAAACTTAGTTTTTATTTCTTCAATCAAAAGTTTGTTATTTTAAACGGCACCGGAGTGTGTTTGTTCTCAGGCAGCATTAGAAGAAGAATCTACCTGAGTTTGTCTATGATCTTAGCGGTCGTAACTAAGATCCACTTGCTGTTCTCGGCCATTCTGAGGAGTGAGGTAACTTCAGAACAGGGGATAGCATGCAGGGCCCACCTGCAAGGAGGTATGTGCAGTAAATTATTTTCTAAGGAATGGAATAGACTGAGAAAATACTGCTAATACCGATGTAATGTAAGTGCAGCCTTAAATGCAGTAGTAGCGACTGGTATCAGGCTGATATGTATGTATGTATACTCTGAGGTATTTCTGGGGAATGGAATTTCACTAAGAAAATACTGTCAATATTAAAGTAATATTTGAGCCTGCACTGCAGTGAAAGCGACTAGCAGCAGGCTTATTAATAAAACTTCATAATTTTCAATTTTTAAAACGTTTACTGGCATGTTAATCGTTTTTTATGAGGTACTTGGTGATAAAACTTTATGGGCATGATTTTTACCACATGGCTGTCGTTTTTTTTCTGAATAAAGACAGTTTACTGAGCTTCCCCACTGTTGTAATATGAATGGGAGGGGCCTATTTTAGCGATTTATTGCGCAGTAAAAATTTAGTCACAGTCTTCCTATTTCTTCCTCCATGATCCAGGACGTCTCTACAGAGCCCAGGGGTCTCCAAAACTAGTTTTGAGGGAGGTAATCAGTCACAGCAGACCTGTGACAGTGTGTTTGACTGTGATAAAAACGTTTCTTATTTCAACTGTTATCCGTTTTGGGTATTAAGGGGTTAATCATCCTTTTGCTGGTGGGTGCAATCCTCTGCTAACTTTATACATTTTCCGTTAAAATTTGGTTGTTTTAACATATTTCGTTCATTGTTAATTCAACTGTGTCACATTTTTATGTTTTCTTAAAAGCGCAGTAGCGTTTTTTATATAGCTTGTAAATTAATTTAAAAGTTTTTTTCCAAGCTTGCTAGTGTTATTGCTAGTCTGTTTAAACATGTCTGACACAAATGAATCTGTTTGTTCACTATGTTTAAAGGCCAATGTGGAGCCCAATAGAAATTTGTGCACTCAATGTATAGATGTTACTTTGAATAAAAGTCAAACTTTATATGTTAAAAAAATATCACCAGACAACGAGGGGGAAGTTATGCCGACTAACTCTCCTCACGTGTCAGTACCTTCGCCTCCCGCTCAGGAGGTGCGTGATATTGTGGCGCCAAGTACATCAGGGCGGCCCATACAAATCACTTTGCAAGACATGGCTAATGTTATGACTGAAGTACTATCTAAATTGCCAGAATTAAGAGGTAAACGCGATCACTCTGGGGTAAGAACAGAGTGCGCTGATAATAATAGAGCCATGTCTGATACTGCGTCACAATTTGCAGAACATGAGGACGGGGAGCTTCATTCTGTGGGTGACGGATCTGATCCAAGTAAACTGGATTCAGACATTTCAAATTTTAAATTTAAGCTTGAGAACCTCCGTGTATTACTAGGGGAGGTATTAGCGGCTCTGAATGATTGTAACACGGTTGCAATTCCAGAGAAAGTATGTAGGCTGGATAAATATTTTGCGGTACCGGCGTGTACTGACGTTTTTCCTATACCTAAAAGGCTTACAGAAATTGTTAACAAGGAGTGGGATAGACCCGGTGTGCCCTTTTCACCCCCTCCTATATTTAGAAAAATGTTTCCAATAGACGCCACCACACGGGACCTATGGCAGACGGTCCCTAAGGTGGAAGGAGCAGTTTCTACTCTGGCTAAGCGCACCACTATCCCGGTGGAGGATAGCTGTGCTTTTTCAGATCCAATGGATAAAAAGTTAGAGGGTTACCTTAAGAAAATGTTTGTTCAGCAAGGTTTTATATTACAACCCCTTGCATGCATCGCGCCTGTCACTGCTGCAGCGGCATTCTGGTTTGAGTCTCTGGAAGAGACCCTTAGCACAGCTCCATTGGATGAGATTATGAACAAGCTTAAAGCCCTTAAGCTAGCTAATTCATTTATTTCTGATTCCGTAGTACACTTAACCAAACTTACGGCTAAGAACTCCGGATTCGCCATTCAAGCGCGTAGAGCGCTGTGGCTTAAATCCTGGTCAGCTGATGTGACTTCTAAATCTAAATTGCTTAATATTCCTTTCAAAGGGCAGACATTATTCGGGCCCGGCTTGAAAGAAATTATCGCTGACATTACTGGAGGTAAGGGCCATGCCCTGCCTCAAGACAGGGCCAAACCAAAGGCTAAACAGTCTAATTTTTGTGCGTTTCGTAACTTCAAGGCAGGAGCAGCATCAACTTCCTCCGCTCCAAGACAGGAAGGAACTGTTGCTCGCTACAGACAGGGCTGGAAACCTAACCAGTCCTGGAACAAGGGCAAGCAGGCCAGAAAACCTGCTGCTGCCCCTAAGACAGCATGAAGTGAGGGCCCCCGATCCGGAAACGGATCTAGTGGGGGGCAGACTTTCTCTCTTCGCCCAGGCTTGGGCAAGAGATGTCCAGGATCCCTGGGCGTTGGAGATCATATCTCAGGGATATCTTCTGGACTTCAAAGCTTCTCCTCCTCAAGGGAGATTTCATCTTTCAAGGTTATCAGCAAACCAGATAAAGAAAGAGGCGTTTCTACGCTGTGTACAAGACCTCTTACTAATGGGAGTGATCCACCCAGTTCCGTGGTCGGAACACGGGCAAGGATTCTATTCAAATCTGTTTGTGGTTCCCAAAAAAGAGGGAACCTTCAGACCAATCTTGGACTTAAAAATCCTAAACAAATTCCTAAGAGTTCCATCGTTCAAAATGGAAACTATTCGAACCATCTTACCCATGATCCAAGAGGGTCAGTACATGACCACAGTGGATTTAAAGGATGCCTACCTTCACATACCGATTCACAAGGATCATTACCGGTATCTAAGATTTGCCTTCCTAAACAGGCATTATCAGTTTGTAGCTCTTCCCTTCGGGTTAGCTACGGCTCCAAGAATCTTTACAAAGGTTCTGGGCTCTCTTCTGGCGGTACTAAGACCGCGAGGCATAGCGGTAGCTCCGTACCTAGACGACATTCTGATACAAGCGTCAAGTTTCCAAACTGCCAAGTCTCATACAGAGTTAGTTCTGGCATTTCTAAGGTCGCATGGGTGGAAGGTGAACGTAGAAAAGAGTTCTCTATTGCCACTCACAAGAGTTCCCTTTCTAGGGACTCTTATAGATTCTGTAGAAATGAAAATTTACCTGACGGAGGACAGGTTATCAAAACTTCTAAATGCTTGCCGTGTCCTTCATTCCATTCCACACCCGTCAGTGGCTCAGTGCATGGAGGTAATCGGCTTAATGGTAGCGGCAATGGACATAGTACCATTTGCGCGCCTGCATCTCAGACCGCTGCAATTGTGCATGCTAAGTCAGTGGAATGGGGATTACTCAGATTTGTCCCCTCTGCTAAATCTGGATCAAGAGACCAGAGATTCTCTTCTATGGTGGCTTTCTCGGCCACATCTGTCCAAGGGGATGCCCTTCCGCAGGCCAGATTGGACGATTGTAACAGACGCCAGCCTTCTAGGTTGGGGCGCAGTCTGGAATTCCCTGAAGGCTCAGGGATCATGGACTCAGGAGGAGAGACTCCTTCCAATAAACATTCTGGAATTAAGAGCAATTTTCAATGCTCTTCTGGCTTGGCCTCAGTTCATCAGGTTTCAGTCGGACAACATCACGATTGTGGCTTACATCAACCATCAAGGAGGAACAAGGAGTTCCCTAGCGATGATGGAAGTCTCAAAGATAATTCGCTGGGCAGAGTCTCACTCTTGCCACCTGTCAGCGATCCACATCCCAGGCATGGAGAACTGGGAGGCGGATTTTCTAAGTCGCCAGACCTTTCATCCGGGGGAGTGGGAACTTCATCCGGAGGTGTTTGCCCAACTGCTTCATCATTGGGGCAAACCAGATCTGG
This sequence comes from Bombina bombina, assembly GCF_027579735.1. Classification (NCBI taxonomy): domain Eukaryota; kingdom Metazoa; phylum Chordata; class Amphibia; order Anura; family Bombinatoridae; genus Bombina; species Bombina bombina. Next base: position 651,077,393 of record NC_069500.1, on the reverse strand, counting down.
ATCTCATGGCGTCTCGCCAGAACGCCAAGCTTCCTTGTTACGGATCCAGGTCCAGGGACCCGGGAGAGGTACTGATAGATGCTCTGACAGCACCTTGGGTCTTCAACATGGCTTATGTGTTTCCACCTTTCCCGATGCTTCCTCGATTGATTGCCAGGATCAAACAGGAGAGAGCATCAGTGATTCTAATAGCGCCTGCGTGGCCACGCAGGACCTGGTATGCAGATCTAGTGGACATGTCGTCCTGTCCACCATGGTCTCTGCCTCTGAGACAGGACCTTCTGATTCAGGGTCCTTTCAAACATCCAAATCTAATTTCTCTGAGGCTGACTGCATGGAGATTGAACGCTTGATTCTATCAAAGTGTGGATTCTCGGAGTCAGTGATTGATACCTTAATACAGGCTAGGAAACCTGTTACCAGGAAAATTTACCATAAAATATGGCGTACATACTTATATTGGTGCGAATCCAAGAGTTACTCATGGAGTAAGGTTAGGATTCCTAGGATATTGTCTTTTCTACAAGAAGGTTTAGAAAAGGGTTTATCTGCTAGTTCGTTAAAGGGACAGATTTCAGCTCTGTCTATCCTTTTACACAAACGTCTGGCAGAAGTTCCAGACGTTCAGGCTTTTTGTCAGGCTTTGGCTAGGATTAAGCCTGTGTTTAAGACTGTTGCTCCGCCGTGGAGCTTAAACTTAGTTCTTAACGTCCTGCAAGGTGTTCCGTTTGAACCCCTTCATTCCATCGATATCAAGCTGTTATCTTGGAAAGTTCTGTTTTTAATGGCTATTTCCTCGGCTCGAAGAGTCTCTGAGTTATCGGCCTTACATTGTGATTCTCCTTATCTGATTTTTCATTCAGACAAGGTAGTTCTGCGTACTAAACCTGGGTTCTTACCTAAGGTAGTCACTAACAAGAATATCAATCAAGAGATTGTTGTTCCATCATTGTGCCCTAACCCTTCTTCAAAGAAGGAACGACTTTTGCACAATCTGGACGTCGTCCGTGCCCTGAAATTTTATTTGCAGGCAACTAAAGATTTTCGTCAAACTTCTTCCCTGTTTGTCGTTTATTCTGGACAGAGGAGCGGTCAAAAAGCTTCGGCTACCTCTCTCTCTTTTTGGCTTCGTAGCATAATACGTTTAGCCTATGAGACTGCTGGACAGCAGCCTCCTGAAAGGATTACAGCTCATTCTACTAGAGCTGTGGCTTCCACTTGGGCCTTTAAGAATGAGGCCTCTGTTGAACAGATTTGCAAGGCTGCAACTTGGTCTTCACTTCACACTTTTTCAAAATTTTACAAATTTGACACTTTTGCTTCTTCGGAGGCTGTTTTTGGGAGAAAGGTTCTACAGGCAGTGGTTCCTTCCGTGTAAAGATCCTGCCTGTCCCTCCCGTCATCAGTGTACTTTTAGCTTTGGTATTGGTATCTCATAAGTAATGGATGACCCGTGGACTGACTACACTTAACAGGAGAAAATATAATTTATGCTTACCTGATAAATTCATTTCTCCTGTAGTGTAGTCAGTCCACGGTCCGCCCTGTTTTTTACGGCAGGTCTAAATTTTAATTAAACTCCAGTCACCACTGCACCCTATAGTTTCTCCTTTCTCGTATGGTTTCGGTCGAATGACTGGATATGACGTAGAGGGGAGGAGCTATATAGCAGCTCTGCTTGGGTGATCCTCTTGCACTTCCTGTTAGGGAGGAGTTATAATCCCATAAGTAATGGATGACCCGTGGACTGACTACACTACAGGAGAAATGAATTTATCAGGTAAGCATAAATTATATTTTTTTGTATAAAGCACAATTATTTCCAAATTTCCTTTGTTGATGCTTTTTACTCCTTTCTTTATCACCCCACTGCTTGGCTATTCGTTAAACTGAATTGTGGTTGTGGTGAGGGGTGTATTTATAGGCATTTTGAGGTTTGGGAAACTTTGCCCCTCCTGGTAGGATTGTATATCCCATATGTCACTAGCTCATGGACTCTTGCCAATATGAAAAATGAATTTATCAGGTAAGTTCTTACATAAATTATGTTTTTTGTGCTGTTCTGGCGTGACCATTGCATTAGCGCAATGGTCCTTCGACTCTGTAATAATTGTAACCACTTCTCAGCCTCTGGGTCCATTCCAAAAGCTATGATTGTGACCTAAGGGTCGAAACATGTCAGCAGTTTGTTGCAAGTGTATGCAATATATGTGACCCATGGACGTTGTGGTCATTTTACCTTGGAAATGAATAAAACATGAAGTTTTTTTTAATCGTCATCTGCCTACCGTCTTTCTCTTCTACTGATTTTGTTTATATATATATATATATATATATATATATATATATATATATATATATATATATATATATATATATATAATCATTTATTGGTTTCTGCTATGCTGTTAGACTAATCAGAATAATACAAACTACATGTAACTTTTTTAGTGACTTATTTTTGTATAGATAAAGAATAAATGAGTGATACTACCATCCTTTAGGTTTATTTTTACTATTTGTTTTATGTTTAACCCCCATTAAAAATATAAATTAAGGTGTTGTATCTGGTGTAATTGTTACCATGTTTTCTACTTAAAGTTATTAGCTCCTAATAAATATATATAAATATATATATATATATATATATATATATATATATATATATATATATATATATATATATATATATATATATATATATATATATATATCTCTACAAAACAGACTTAAATTAACTATTTTTATCATAGGGTGTTGGTCATTCGATTTAAATATATGCAGTGTTAATTCTGAGTACAAACAAATTATTTTGGTTCTGCCAGTTGATTGGGAAAATTAATTTATAAAAAAAAATACCAGTGAATGCCATTATAGCCAGTGTGCGGGAGCTGATCAGTTTTTATACAAGTGAATAAATGTTACCATTTTCTAAAAATGTTGAACTGGTTTTAAAAACCTTTTTATTTTTGGTGTTAGATACAGAAATTAATACTTATAGCAACCATCACTGTTTATCTCTGGCTGAGCCAAGCAAAATTTAAATGTGTCATGCATACATAAGAAAGTAATTTGTTTTAACACAGAAATATAATTAACTAATGTGGTACTAATAATCCTATTGCTGCCTAATAATCAGATTAGATACTTAAATATTATTAAAAACTAAGAAGCTTGTTGTAATCTTAACCTTAATATCTTATTATGTTTATACATTTGTTCTCGCTAAAAGACAGAATGAAATAGCCACTTATCTTAAGAACAGCCATGTCTTCATTTCAATATGTTTATATCTAGAAATAAAGAGAAACAACAATAATGCCTCAAGATTTTCAATATTACTTACTTTTCCTTTCATAATAAACTGTGGTTTGAGATTTGTATACTAAATAATGGAATTACTCCATATAAAAAGAACATAAACATAATAATATTTAAATAACACTTCTATAGTGTAATCTATATAAACTGTGGAATATATATATATATATATATGTGTGTGTGTGTGTGTGTGTGTGTGTGTGTGCGCACACACACACACATATATATATATTCCACAGTTTATGTAGATTACACTATAGAAGTATATATATATATATATATATATATATATGTGTGTGTGTGTGTGAATTTCTTATAGATAATTGTTTACACATTGTGCATATGTTTATAAACTATTTGTGTTTTTAACTAATTTTATATGCACCTTTTAATCTGTTATCTGTGAGTGATGAGCCTAGTTAAAATTACTTAATAACTTGAACAGGAAACAAGTATAATAAGGGGTGCATATGGGGAGTACTTTTTAGTGTATAGATAAGGTAGACATGCTATTCTTTTACAAAAGTATTGTGCCATTCAATATCCTCAACACATGCTACCATATTAATCAATTAAAAAAGTAGAAATATCTAAGATTGTATAGTTTGTCTGTGACTTTGAATTTCATCTAATTCAAAAATAACATTACAATGAAGATGATGCATTTTGCACAATGTATTGAAAAAAGATTACGGTAAGACGAGAGTGACCCTGATATAAAACAAATAGTTATTGCATCGTAAGATAAAGGATTTGTCAATTAATCTACCTAATCTTATCCTTTGTAGCTTTAGTTTCACTATAAATTCCTTCTCCGTTTAAGAGTAAAGTAATATAGTGGATTCTGCAAAGCTTCATGATAACACGGCTGATTTCTCCTTTCCTCAAAACAAAAGGAGAGCAAGGACTTCCCTCTATATCTGATCTTGCACCATGTACAGAAACAGTGGTCCTCCAGTCTGTGTGCAAATCTTCTCGCTGATGGCCATTTTTTCATTTGGATTTTATAGCATCTCTAAGGGAATCTCTTTTGGCCTTTTCAGCTGGTGGTATGTTTTGGGAGCTGCCTGCTTGGTGGCATCTGCTTTTGCTTCTTTTCGCATCTATGAAGTATGCATCTTTGTTGCACAGCAAGAAACTTCAGATCCCAGTCATATTCCATGAAGGCATCTTTATCATATGGGGAAGATGGATAAAAATCAAGATGACTATGATGAGAGCCTAAATGTTTAAATAACAATCTGATACCTTCAAAGACATCATGAAATACATAGTGTATGAGTTACAGCTTTCAAGATTTAAAGACATCTACATATTGCTTATCCTAAAGCAGTTGTCTGTGCAGTTGTTTCTCATTTTAGCTTTCAATCCTATGAATTGTTTTCTTTCCTAAAGTAATAAAGTTGTCATGTTTTAAACTAATCAAAATTATTTGTAATTGCTGTAATATTTTTGAGCAAAGTGTTAGGCAATAACAAACACCAAGATTTTATAGTTTTGGCGCTTTAAGGATTTGTTGTCTAATTTGCCTTTAGCCATTTTTTAACCACACACATCACATTAAAGTGATGGTAAACTTTAGTTAATCAAATGCCATGTAATGTTTCTATTAAGATTTTATGCCTTTTTTTCTTTTTTGACCATTCCAATGAACTTCCAATCAGTGTGTGTGCCATATGACACCCTTGAGGTCCAGCCCTTAGTAGTCCCACCCATTTTCTACATAGGCTTTCCTTTCTATGTCACAGCCCAGTCAAAAGAGGAAATGAATGGGGCGGAGAAATTGAACATACCAAGTAGGATTATAAATCTTGTATTTTAATATATACTTTTTTCTCCAACATAGGTGTGTCCGGTCCACGGCGTCATCCTTACTTGTGGGATATTCTCTTCCCCAACAGGAAATGGCAAAGAGCCCAGCAAAGCTGGTCACATGATCCCTCCTAGGCTCCGCCTACCCCAGTCATTCTCTTTGCCGTTGTACAGGCAACATCTCCACGGAGATGGCTTAGAGTTTTTTAGTGTTTAACTGTAGTTTTTATTATTCAATCAAGAGTTTGTTATTTTGAAATAGTGCTGGTATGTACTATTTACTCAGAAACAGAAAAGAGATGAAGATTTCTGTTTGTATGAGGAAAATGATTTTAGCAACCGTCACTAAAATCCATGGCTGTTCCACACAGGACTGTTGAGAGCAATTAACTTCAGTTGGGGGAACAGTGAGCAGTCTCTTGCTGCTTGAGGTATGACACATTCTAACAAGACGATGTAATGCTGGAAGCTGTCATTTTTCCTATGGGATCCGGTAAGCCATGTTTATTACGATCGTAAATAAGGGCTTCACAAGGGCTTATTAAGACTGTAGACTTTTTCTGGGCTAAATCGATTCATTATTAACACATATTTAGCCTTGAGGAATCATTTTATCTGGGTATTTTGATATAATAATATCGGCAGGCACTGTTTTAGACACCTTATTCTTTAGGGACTTTCCCAAAGCATAGGCAGAGCCTCATTTTCGCGCCGGTGTTGCGCACTTGTTTTTGAGAGGCATGGCATGCAGTCGCATGTGAGAGGAGCTCTGATACTTAGAAAAGACTTTCTGAAGGCGTCATTTGGTATCGTATTCCCCTTTGGGCTTGGTTGGGTCTCAGCAAAGCAGATACCAGGGACTGTAAAGGGGTTAAAGTTCAAAACGGCTCCGGTTCCGTTATTTTAAGGGTTAAAGCTTCCAAATTTGGTGTGCAATACTTTTAAGGCTTTAAGACACTGTGGTGAAAATTTGGTGAATTTTGAACAATTCCTTCATGTTTTTTCGCAATTGCAGTAATAAAGTGTGTTCAGTTTAAAATTTAAAGTGACAGTAACGGTTTTATTTTAAAACGTTTTTTGTACTTTGTTATCAAGTTTATGCCTGTATAACATGTCTGAACTACCAGATAGACTGTGTTCTGAATGTGGGGAAGCCAGAATTCCTATTCATTTAAATAAATGTGATTTATGTGACAATGACAATGATGCCCAAGATGATTCCTCAAGTGAGGGGAGTAAGCATGGTACTGCATCATTCCCTCCTTCGTCTACACGAGTCTTGCCCACTCAGGAGGCCCCTAGTACATCTAGCGCGCCAATACTCCTTACTATGCAACAATTAACGGCTGTAATGGATAATTCTGTCAAAAACATTTTAGCCAAAATGAACACTTATCAGCGTAAGCGCGACTGCTCTGTTTTAGATACTGAAGAGCATGACGACGCTGATATTAATGTTTCTGAAGGGCCCCTAACCCAGTCTGATGGGGCCAGGGAGGTTTTGTCTGAGGGAGAAATTACTGATTCAGGGAACATTTCTCAACAAGCTGAACCTGATGTGATTACATTTAAATTTAAGTTGGAACATCTCCGCATTCTGCTTAAGGAGGTATTATCCACTCTGGATGATTGTGACAAGTTGGTCATCCCAGAGAAACTATGTAAAATGGACAAGTTCCTAGAGGTGCCGGGGCTCCCAGAGGCTTTTCCTATACCCAAGCGGGTGGCGGACATTGTTAATAAAGAATGGGAAAGGCCCGGTATTCCTTTCGTCCCTCCCCCCATATTTAAAAAATTGTTTCCTATGGTCGACCCCAGAAAGGACTTATGGCAGACAGTCCCCAAGGTCGAGGGAGCGGTTTCCACTTTAAACAAACGCACCACTATACCCATAGAGGATAGTTGTGCTTTCAAAGATCCTATGGATAAAAAATTAGAAGGTTTGCTTAAAAAGATGTTTGTTCAGCAGGGTTACCTTCTACAACCAATTTCATGCATTGTCCCTGTCGCTACAGCCGCATGTTTCTGGTTCGATGAGCTGATAAAGGCGGTCGATAGTGATTCTCCTCCTTATGAGGAGATTATGGACAGAATCAATGCTCTCAAATTGGCTAATTCTTTCACCCTAGACGCCACTTTGCAATTGGCTAGGTTAGCGGCTAAGAATTCTGGGTTTGCTATTGTGGCGCGCAGAGCGCTTTGGTTGAAATCTTGGTCGGCTGATGCGTCTTCCAAGAACAAGCTACTTAACATTCCTTTCAAGGGGAAAACGCTGTTTGGCCCTGACTTGAAAGAGATTATCTCTGATATCACTGGGGGTAAGGGCCACGCCCTTCCTCAGGATCGGCCTTTCAAGGCGAAAAATAAACCTAATTTTCGTCCCTTTCGTAGAAACGGACCAGCCCAAAGTGCTACGTCCTCTAAGCAAGAGGGTAATACTTCTCAAGCCAAGCCAGCTTGGAGACCAATGCAAGGCTGGAACAAGGGAAAGCAGGCCAAGAAACCTGCCACTGCTACCAAGACAGCATGAAATGTTGGCCCCCGATCCGGGACCGGATCTGGTGGGGGGCAGACTCTCTCTCTTCGCTCAGGTTTGGGCAAGAGATGTTCTGGATCCTTGGGCGCTAGAAATAGTCTCCCAAGGTTATCTTCTGGAATTCAAGGGACTTCCCCCAAGGGGGAGGTTCCACAGGTCTCAGTTGTCTTCAGACCACATAAAAAGACAGGCATTCTTACATTGTGTAGAAGACCTGTTAAAAATGGGAGTGATTCATCCTGTTCCATTAAGAGAACAAGGGATGGGGTTCTACTCCAATCTGTTCATAGTTCCCAAAAAAGAGGGAACGTTCAGACCAATCTTAGATCTCAAGATCTTAAACAAGTTTCTCAAGGTTCCATCGTTCAAGATGGAAACCATTCGAACTATTCTTCCTTCCATCCAGGAAGGTCAATTCATGACCACGGTGGATTTAAAGGATGCGTATCTACATATTCCTATCCACAAGGAACATCATCGGTTCCTAAGGTTCGCATTCCTGGACAAGCATTACCAGTTCGTGGCGCTTCCTTTCGGATTAGCCACTGCTCCAAGGATTTTCACAAAGGTACTAGGGTCCCTTCTAGCTGTGCTAAGACCAAGGGGCATTGCTGTAGTACCTTACTTGGACGACATTCTGATTCAAGCGTCGTCCCTTCCTCAAGCAAAGGCTCACACGGACATTGTCCTGGCCTTTCTCAGATCTCACGGATGGAAAGTGAACGTGGAAAAGAGTTCTCTATCTCCGTCAACAAGGGTTCCCTTCTTGGGAACAATAATAGACTCCTTAGAAATGAGGATTTTTCTGACAGAGGCCAGAAAAACAAAACTTCTAGACTCTTGTCGGATACTTCATTCCGTTCCTCTTCCTTCCATAGCTCAGTGCATGGAAGTAATCGGGTTGATGGTAGCGGCAATGGACATAGTTCCTTTTGCGCGCATTCATCTGAGACCATTACAACTGTGCATGCTCAGTCAGTGGAATGGGGACTATACAGACTTGTCTCCGAAGATACAAGTAAATCAGAGGACCAGAGACTCACTCCGTTGGTGGCTGTCCCTGGACAACCTGTCACAAGGGATGACATTCCGCAGACCAGAGTGGGTCATTGTCACGACCGACGCCAGTCTGATGGGCTGGGGCGCGGTCTGGGGATCCCTGAAAGCTCAGGGTCTTTGGTCTCGGGAAGAATCTCTTCTACCGATAAATATTCTGGAACTGAGAGCGATATTCAATGCTCTCAAGGCTTGGCCTCAGCTAGCGAGGGCCAAGTTCATACGGTTTCAATCAGACAACATGACAACTGTAGCGTACATCAACCATCAGGGGGGAACAAGGAGTTCCCTAGCGATGGAAGAAGTGACCAAAATCATTCTATGGGCGGAGTCTCACTCCTGCCACCTGTCTGCTATCCACATCCCAGGAGTGGAAAATTGGGAAGCGGATTTTCTGAGTCGTCAGACATTGCATCCGGGGGAGTGGGAACTCCATCCGGAAATCTTTGCCCAAGTCACTCAGTTGTGGGGCATTCCAGACATGGATCTGATGGCCTCTCGTCAGAACTTCAAAGTTCCTTGCTACGGGTCCAGATCCAGGGATCCCAAGGCGGCTCTAGTGGATGCACTAGTAGCACCTTGGACCTTCAAACTAGCTTATGTGTTCCCGCCGTTTCCTCTCATCCCCAGGCTGGTAGCCAGGATCAATCAGGAGAGGGCGTCGGTGATCTTGATAGCTCCTGCGTGGCCACGCAGGACTTGGTATGCAGATCTGGTGAATATGTCATCGGCTCCACCTTGGAAGCTACCTTTGAGACGAGACCTTCTTGTTCAGGGTCCGTTCGAACATCCGAATCTGGTTTCACTCCAGCTGACTGCTTGGAGATTGAACGCTTGATCTTATCGAAGCGAGGGTTCTCGGATTCTGTTATCGATACTCTTGTTCAGGCCAGAAAGCCTGTAACTAGAAAGATTTACCACAAAATTTGGAAAAAATATATCTGTTGGTGTGAATCTAAAGGATTCCCTTGGGACAAGGTTAAGATTCCTAAGATTCTATCCTTCCTTCAAGAAGGATTGGAAAAAGGATTATCTGCAAGTTCCCTGAAGGGACAGATTTCTGCCTTGTCTGTGTTACTTCACAAAAAGCTGGCAGCTGTGCCAGATGTTCAAGCCTTTGTTCAGGCTCTGGTTAGAATTAAGCCTGTTTACAAACCTTTGACTCCTCCTTGGAGTCTCAATTTAGTTCTTTCAGTTCTTCAGGGGGTTCCGTTTGAACCCTTACATTTCGTTGATATTAAGTTATTATCTTGGAAAGTTTTGTTTTTGGTTGCAATTTCTTCTGCTAGAAGAGTTTCAGAATTATCTGCTCTGCAGTGTTCTCCTCCTTATCTGGTGTTCCATGCAGATAAGGTGGTTTTACGTACTAAACCTGGTTTTCTTCCAAAAGTTGTTTCTAACAAAAACATTAACCAGGAGATCATCGTACCTTCTCTGTGTCCGAAACCAGTTTCAAAGAAGGAACGTTTGTTGCACAATTTGGATGTTGTTCGCGCTCTAAAATTCTATTTAGATGCTACAAAGGATTTTAGACAAACATCTTCCTTGTTTGTTGTTTATTCCGGTAAAAGGAGAGGTCAAAAGGCAACTTCTACCTCTCTCTCTTTTTGGATTAAAAGCATCATCAGATTGGCTTACGAGACTGCCGGACGGCAGCCTCCAGAAAGAATCACAGCTCATTCCACTAGGGCTGTGGCTTCCACATGGGCCTTCAAGAACGAGGCTTCTGTTGATCAGATATGTAGGGCAGCGACTTGGTCTTCACTGCACACTTTTACCAAATTTTACAAGTTTGATACTTTTGCTTCTTCTGAGGCTATTTTTGGGAGAAAGGTTTTGCAAGCCGTGGTGCCTTCCATTTAGGTGACCTGATTTGCTCCCTCCCTTCATCCGTGTCCTAAAGCTTTGGTATTGGTTCCCACAAGTAAGGATGACGCCGTGGACCGGACACACCTATGTTGGAGAAAACAGAATTTATGTTTACCTGATAAATTACTTTCTCCAACGGTGTGTCCGGTCCACGGCCCGCCCTGGTTTTTTTAATCAGGTCTGATAATTTATTTTCTTTAACTACAGTCACCACGGTACCATATGGTTTCTCCTATGCAAATATTCCTCCTTAACGTCGGTCGAATGACTGGGGTAGGCGGAGCCTAGGAGGGATCATGTGACCAGCTTTGCTGGGCTCTTTGCCATTTCCTGTTGGGGAAGAGAATATCCCACAAGTAAGGATGACGCCGTGGACCGGACACACCGTTGGAGAAAGTAATTTATCAGGTAAACATAAATTCTGTTTTTTTTTAAAAAAAAAAAATGCGGTTTTGCTTGTACACTAATATATTTTCCTTTTAAATACAGGGAGAGTCCACAGCTGCATTCCTTACTTGTGGGAGATACTGAACCTGGCCACCAGGAGGAAGCAGACACCCCAGCCAAAGGCTTTAATACCTCCCCCACTTCCCTCATCCCCCAGTCATTCTTTGCCTTTCATCACAGGAGGTTGGCAGAGAAGTGTCAGATTTCGGAGTAGTTCTTTAGGAAGGGTATCTACCCTTCTATATGGGACTGGAGTTTTTTTTTTTTTTTGGAATTTTTTTTTTTTATTGAGCATCATAGAATATACACAGAACGTTTTCATATAATTACAGAAATCATATGTAAGTACAAAGTGAAAACAAACTAACGTGGTTAATCCTATATAACAAAATAAGGTCACAGAGATGTCCACCCATGAGTATAGATTGTTGCTCATCATTTTCCAATTTTTTTTTCATTTCTTGAAAAAATATCCATTAACATTTTTTTGTCAAAACATATAAAAATAACATTCGTCAATGATATATACCCTGTTCTTATATACATAAACCATTAAGGATCATGATATGTCATCCTCTGACATAAAGCGATGCGTACAAAATGTAAATTTACATTTAACTACAGGGCTCAGTACTCCATTACTATATATAATACTTATGTTAGGATTAGAATACAGGCATCCAGGGCGGGCCCCGGTCAATTCTCTCTCTCCCCCAAATTGTCACATTCAGTGAGCATCCCCTATCCTGTATTAGATCCCAACTCCTGGGTAATTTCAGCAGTGTTGTTGTCAGGACGTTCTGCTGACCACATTGTCAGCATTGTCTCGTGTATATCCAATCGTCCTGTTAAGAAGTAATAATATTTCTCCAACATAGGTGTGTCCGGTCCACGGCGTCATCCTTACTTGTGGGATATTCTCTTCCCCAACAGGAAATGGCAAAGAGCCCAGCAAAGCTGGTCACATGATCCCTCCTAGGCTCCGCCTACCCCAGTCATTCTCTTTGCCGTTGTACAGGCAACATCTCCACGGAGATGGCTTAGAGTTTTTTAGTGTTTAACTGTAGTTTTTATTATTCAATCAAGAGTTTGTTATTTTAAAATAGTGCTGGTATGTACTATTTACTCAGAAACAGAAAAGAGATGAAGATTTCTGTTTGTATGAGGAAAATGATTTTAGCACCGTAACTAAAATCCATGGCTGTTCCACACAGGACTGTTGAGAGCTATTAACTTCAGTTGGGGGAACAGTGTGCAGTCTCTTGCTGCTTGAGGTATGACACATTCTAACAAGACGATGTAATGCTGGAAGCTGTCATTTTTCCCTATGGGATCCGGTAAGCCATGTTTATTACGATGGTAAATAATGGCTTCACAAGGGCTTATTAAGATTGTAGACTTTTCTGGGCTAAATCGATCAGTTTTAAAACATATTTAGCTTTGAGGAATCATTTTATCTGGGTTTATTGATATTATAATATCGGCAGGCACTGTATTAGACACCTTATTTCTCTGGGGCTTTCCCAAAGCATAAGCAGAGTCTCATTTTCGCGCCGGTGTGGCGCACTTGTTTTTGAGAGGCATGGCATGCAGTCGCATGTGAGAGGAGCTCTGATACTTAGAAAAGACTTTCTGAAGGCGTCATTTGGTATCGTATTCCCCTTTGGGCTTGGTTGGGTCTCAGCAAAGCAGATACCAGGGACTGTAAAGGGGTTAAAGTGTTAAAACGGGTCCGGTTCCGTTATTTTAAGGGTTAAAGCTTCCAAATTTGGTGTGCAATACTTTTAAGGCTTTAAGACACTGTGGTGAAAATTTGGTGAATTTTGTACAATTCCTTCATGTTTTTTCGCAATTGCAGTAATAAAGTGTGTTCAGTTTAAAATTTAAAGTGACAGTAACGGTTTTATTTTAAAACGTTTTTTGTACTTTATTATCAAGTTTATGCCTGTTTAACATGTCTGAACTACCAGATAGACTGTGTTCTGAATGTGGGGAAGCCAGAATTCCTGTTCATTTAAATAAATGTGATTTATGTGATAATGACAATGATGCCCAAGATGATTCCTCAAGTGAGGGGAGTAAGCATGGTACTGCATCATTCCCTCCTTCGTCTACACGAGTCTTGCCCACTCAGGAGGCCCCTAGTACATCTAGCGCGCCAATACTGCTTACTATGCAAAAACATTTTAGCCAAAATGAACCCTTGTCAGCGTAAGCGTGGCTGCTCTGTTTTAGTTACTGAAGAGCATGACGACGCTGATATTAATATCTCTGAAGGGCCCCTAACCCAATCTGAGGGGGCCAGGGAGGTTTTGTCTGAGGGAGAAATTACTGATTCAGGGAACATTTCTCAACAGGCTGAACCTGATGTAATTGCATTTAAATTTAAGTTGGAACATCTCCGCATTCTGCTTAAGGAGGTATTATCCACTCTGGATGATTGTGAAAAGTTGGTCATCCCAGAGAAACTATGTAAAATGGACAAGTTCCTAGAGGTGCCGGAGCTCCCAGAAGCTTTTCCTATACCCAAGCGGGTGGCGGACATTGTTAATAAAGAATGGGAAAGGCCCGGTATTCCTTTCGTCCCTCCCCCCATATTTAAAAAATTGTTTCCTATGGTCGACCCCAGAAAGGACTTATGGCAGACAGTCCCCAAGGTCGAGGGAGCGGTTTCTACTTTAAACAAACGCACCACTATACCCATAGAGGATAGTTGTGCTTTCAAAGATCCTATGGATAAAAAATTAGAAGGTTTGCTTAAAAAGATGTTTGTTCAGCAGGGTTACCTTCTACAACCAATTTCATGCATTGTCCCTGTCACTACAGCCGCATGTTTCTGGTTTGATGAACTGATAAAGGCGCTCGATAGTGATTCTCCTCCTTATGAGGAGATTATGGACAGAATCAATGCTCTCAAATTGGCTAATTCTTTCACCCTAGACGCCACTTTGCAATTGGCTAGGTTAGCGGCTAAGAATTCTGGGTTTGCTATTGTGGCGCGCAGAGCGCTTTGGTTGAAATCTTGGTCGGCTGACGCGTCTTCCAAGAACAAGCTACTAAACATTCCTTTCAAGGGGAAAACGCTGTTTGGCCCTGACTTGAAAGAGATTATCTCGGATATCACTGGGGGTAAGGGCCACGCCCTTCCTCAGGATCGGCCTTTCAAGGCGAAAAATAGACCCAATTTTCGTCCCTTTCGTAAAAACGGACCAGCCCAAAGTGCTACGTCCTCTAAGCAAGAGGGTAATACTTCTCAAGCCAAGCCAGCTTGGAGACCAATGCAAGGCTGGAACAAGGGAAAGCAGGCCAAGAAGCCTGCCACTGCTACCAAGACAGCATGAAATATTGGCCCCCGATCCGGGACCGGATCTGGTGGGGGGCAGACTCTCTCTCTTCGCTCAGGCTTGGGCAAGAGATGTTCTGGATCCTTGGGCGCTAGAAATAGTCTCCCAGGGTTATCTTCTGGAATTCAAGGGACTTCCCCCAAGGGGGAGGTTCCACAGGTCTCAGTTGTCTTCAGACCACATAAAAAGACAGGCGTTCTTACATTGTGTAGAAGACCTGTTAAAAATGGGAGTGATTCATCCTGTTCCACTAAGAGAACAAGGGATGGGGTTCTACTCCAATCTGTTCATAGTTCCCAAAAAAGAGGGAACGTTCAGACCAATCTTAGATCTCAAGATCTTAAACAAGTTTCTCAAGGTTCCATCTTTCAAGATGGAAACCATTCGAACTATTCTTCCTTCCATCCAGGAGGGTCAATTCATGACCACGGTGGATTTAAAGGATGCGTATCTACATATTCCTATCCACAAGGAACATCATCGGTTCCTAAGGTTTGCATTCCTGGACAAACATTACCAGTTCGTGGCGCTTCCTTTCGGATTAGCCACTGCTCCAAGGATTTTCACAAAGGTACTAGGCTCCCTTCTAGCGGTGCTAAGACCAAGGGGCATTGCAGTAGTACCTTACCTGGACGACATTCTGATTCAAGCGTTGTCCCTTCCTCAAGCAAAGGCTCACACGGACATTGTCCTGGCCTTTCTCAGATCTCACGGCTGGAAAGTGAACGTGGAAAAGAGTTCTCTATCCCCGTCAACAAGGGTTCCCTTCTTGGGAACAATTATAGACTCTTTAGAAATGAGGATCTTTCTAACAGAGGCCAGAAAAACAAAACTTCTAGACTCTTGTCGGATACTTCATTCCGTTCCTCTTCCTTCCATAGCTCAGTGCATGGAAGTGATCGGGTTGATGGTAGCGGCGATGGACATAGTTCCTTTTGCGCGCATTCATCTAAGACCATTACAACTGTGCATGCTCAGTCAGTGGAATGGGGACTATACAGACTTGTCTCCGAAGATACAAGTAAATCAGAGGACCAGAGACTCACTCCGTTGGTGGCTGTCCCTGGACAATCTGTCTCAAGGGATGACGTTCCGCAGACCAGAGTGGGTCATTGTCACGACCGACGCCAGTCTGATGGGCTGGGGCGCGGTCTGGGGATCCCTGAAAGCTCAGGGTCTTTGGTCTCGGGAAGAATCTCTTCTACCGATAAATATTCTGGAACTGAGAGCGATATTCAATGCTCTCAAGGCCTGGCCTCGGCTAGCGAGGACCAAGTTCATACGGTTTCAATCAGACAACATGACAACTGT
The DNA here is from genome assembly GCF_027579735.1 of Bombina bombina. Classification (NCBI taxonomy): domain Eukaryota; kingdom Metazoa; phylum Chordata; class Amphibia; order Anura; family Bombinatoridae; genus Bombina; species Bombina bombina. Next base: position 651,061,697 of record NC_069500.1, on the reverse strand, counting down.
TGCGTACATCAACCATCAGGGGGGAACAAGGAGTTCCCTAGCGATGGAAGAAGTGACCAAAATCATTCTATGGGCGGAGTCTCACTCCTGCCACCTGTCTGCTATCCACATCCCAGGAGTGGAAAATTGGGAAGCGGATTTTCTGAGTCGTCAGACATTGCATCCGGGGGAGTGGGAACTCCATCCGGAAATCTTTGCCCAAGTCACTCACCTGTGGGGCATTCCAGACATGGATCTGATGGCCTCTCGTCAGAACTTCAAAGTTCCTTGCTACGGGGCCAGATCCAGGGATCCCAAGGCGGCTCTAGTGGATGCACTAGTAGCACCTTGGACCTTCAAACTAGCTTATGTGTTCCCGCCATTTCCTCTCATCCCCAGGCTGGTAGCCAGGATCAATCAGGAGAGGGCGTCGGTGATCTTGATAGCTCCTGCGTGGCCACGCAGGACTTGGTATGCAGATCTGGTGAATATGTCATCGGCTCCACCTTGGAAGCTACCTTTGAGACGAGACCTTCTTGTTCAGGGTCCGTTCGAACATCCGAATCTGGTTTCACTCCAGCTGACTGCTTGGAGATTGAACGCTTGATTTTATCGAAGCGAGGATTCTCAGATTCTGTTATCGATACTCTTGTTCAGGCCAGAAAGCCTGTAACTAGAAAGATTTACCACAAAATTTGGAAAAAATATATCTGTTGGTGTGAATCTAAAGGATTCCCTTGGGACAAGGTTAAGATTCCTAGGATTCTATCCTTCCTTCAAGAAGGATTGGAAAAAGGATTATCTGCTAGTTCCCTGAAGGGACAGATTTATGCCTTGTCGGTATTACTTCACAAAAAGCTGGCAGCTGTGCCAGATGTTCAAGCCTTTGTTCAGGCTCTGGTTAGAATCAAGCCTGTTTACAAACCTTTGACTCCTCCTTGGAGTCTCAATTTAGTTCTTTCAGTTCTTCAGGGGGTTCCGTTTGAACCCTTACATTCCGTTGATATTAAGTTATTATCTTGGAAAGTTTTGTTTTTAGTTGCGATTTCTTCTGCTAGAAGAGTCTCAGAATTATCTGCTCTGCAGTGTTCTCCTCCTTATCTGGTGTTCCATGCAGATAAGGTGGTTTTACGTACTAAACCTGGTTTTCTTCCAAAAGTTGTTTCTAACAAAAACATTAACCAGGAGATTATCGTACCTTCTCTGTGTCCAAAACCAGTTTCAAAGAAGGAACGTTTGTTGCACAATTTGGATGTTGTTCGCGCTCTAAAATTCTATTTAGATGCTACAAAGGATTTTAGACAAACATCTTCCTTGTTTGTTGTTTATTCAGGTAAAAGGAGAGGTCAAAAAGCAACTTCTACCTCTCTCTCTATTTGGATTAAAAGCATCATCAGATTGGACGAGACTGCCGGACGGCAGCCTCCCGAAAGAATCACAGCTCATTCCACTAGGGCTGTGGCTTCCACATGGGCCTTCAAGAACGAGGCTTCTGTTGATCAGATATGTAGGGCAGCGACTTGGTCTTCACTGCACACTTTTACCAAATTTTACAAGTTTGATACTTTTGCTTCTTCTGAGGCTATTTTTGGGAGAAAGGTTTTGCAAGCCGTGGTGCCTTCCATTTAGGTGACCTGATTTGCTCCCTCCCTTCATCCGTGTCCTAAAGCTTTGGTATTGGTTCCCACAAGTAAGGATGACGCCGTGGACCGGACACACCTATGTTGGAGAAAACAGAATTTATGTTTACCTGATAAATTTCTTTCTCCAACGGTGTGTCCGGTCCACGGCCCGCCCTGGTTTTTTAATCAGGTCTGATAATTTATTTTCTTTAACTACAGTCACCACGGTACCATATGGTTTCTCCTATGCAAATATTCCTCCTTAACGTCGGTCGAATGACTGGGGTAGGCGGAGCCTAGGAGGGATCATGTGACCAGCTTTGCTGGGCTCTTTGCCATTTCCTGTTGGGGAAGAGAATATCCCACAAGTAAGGATGACGCCGTGGACCGGACACACCGTTGGAGAAAGAAATTTATCAGGTAAACATAAATTCTGTTATCTCTAGTTGTAATGTGATGTTTACTTTTGCTTTCCAGTCTGAGAGAGTAGGTGTATAAGTGGATTTCCAGTTAAGGGGGATTAGATTCTTGGCACACAACAGTAATAACATGAGTAATGATTTTTGGGCCTGTGTTTGGAATTTGAACGGGAAGTGGAATAGTAAAGTATCTGGGGTTCTAGGAACCGGTATTTCAGTTATTACACATATTTCTCCCTAGACCACTTCCCAGAACTGTTCTAGTAGTGGGCAATCCCACCACACATGCACCAGGGTACCCTCCATTCCACAACCTCTCCAACACCTCCCCGTTGTAGATGGGTAAATCTTTTTCAGTCTGCTTGGGGTGAGATACCACCTGCTCAGCAATTTGTAATGTGATTCTTGTGCGTGTGCTGAGACTGAAACTTTTTTTTCCCAATAAGAACATTTGGTTCCACTCTTAAGTTGTGAAAGTGTATCCCAGTTCTTTATGCCACTGTGCGGCATATTGTGGGAGGGAGTTTTCCGGTGAGGTCAGGATTATTTTATATATGATTGAGATCATGTGTTTAGGTGTATGAGGGGTCACGCACAGCTGTTCAAACTTTGTCAGGTCTCTAATAAAGAGGTTCTTAGCTTTATGAGTGCTGATATAGTGCTGCATTTGATTGTATGCAAACCAAGATTTGGCTAAAGTCGGATGACCTTCTATTAATTCCTGTGGGTGTTTAAGTCTCCCTTGTGTTATTAGGCTGTTAATACAGCTCAGTGGGAATGTGGGTGATTCGATTATCCCTGCCGTTTGTAAAGGTAGATTATGATTGTCGTATATTGGCGTAAGGGGTGCGTATTTAGTGGAAATGTGTGAGCTTGTGGAGATTACCCTGTCCCATTCATTGAGTAGATCCTCTAATAGTGGTAGTTTTGACACGTCCTTAGGTCTGTTTTTTATCTGTCCAGAACAAAGCGGCTAAATTGGTCTTCTGTATAGTTTGTATGCCTATCCGCTTCCAGGCTTTGTCAACATGAGTCCAACACCACGCCACTACTCTATGAAGTAACACCGCTCTTCTGGAAGAATGGATATGGGGAATACCTAGGCCTCCCTGTTCCCGTGGTAAATATAGAGTCTGTCTATTAATCCTTGGCTTAATCCCTTTCCAAATGTATTCCTCAAGTAATGACTAAAATGAGGGAATGAATGAGTGTGGGAGGGCAATTGGCACAGTCTGTAGTAAATATAATATTCTAGGCAGGACGTTCATTTTAACGACCCCGACCCTACCTAGCCAAGATATAGTTTTATTCTTCCATTCAGAAAGATCTCTGACAATCTCCCTCTTCAGTTGAGCATAGTTAGATTCAAATACTTCAGAGCTAGATTCTGATATGTGAATTCCCAGGTATTTTAATGTGTTGGACTTTTGTATAAAGGGAGAGTGACCCTTGAGCCATGTTTGTGTCTCTGTTGCTAAGGAAATTCCCAAGAGCTCCGACTTCGTAAGGTTAAGTAAATAGTTGGACACTGTCCCATATGTCATGAATTCCGTTAGAACGGCTGGTATTGACGTTTCTATGTCTGTTATGGTTAACATTAGATCGTCAGCGTACATTGCCAACTTATTATCAGTGGTTCCTGTCTGTATGCCCCTTATCTCTGGATTGTTTCTTATGTTGCTGGCTAGTGCCTCTATTACAATGGCACATAATGTGGGAGAGAGAGGGCAACCCTGCCTTGTCACGTTTGTTATGTAAAAGTGATCTGACAGGATACCGTTCACCTTTATTTGCGCATTTGGGTGTGAGTATAGCGCGAAGACAGTTTTTAAGAATTTTTCACTAAACCCCATTGTCACCATAGTACTCTGCAGGAAGGCCCAATTCACCCTATCGAAAGCTTGCTCTGTGTCCGTAGACAACAGAGCAACGGGTATTGATTGTGTTTTGGCATAGGCTATGAGATGAAAAAATTTCAGGGTATTGTCCCTGGCTTCTCTGCCAGGGATGAATCCCACCTGGTCGTTGGAAATCAGTTTTGGAAGATATTTATTAATTCGTGTTGCTAAAATTTTTGCTAGAATCTTAATATCACTATTAAGAAGGGAAATGGGCCTATAGCTCTCGGGCTTATCTGGGGCCTTCCCGGGTTTTGGTAACATATGCCGACAACATGGAGTTGGGTAGAAGACCTGTGTGAGTTCATTAAATAAGTTTTGTAAATAGGGTAAGAGCAGTGGGAGGAAGGTCTTATAGTATTTGTTACTCAGGCCGTCGGGCCTGGGCTCTTCTCATTTGGAAGGTCTGTTATTATCTCAGCTATTTCTTTGTGGGACATAGGGGCCTCTAAATTATCGGATTCTTTTTTTGTTAGTGATGGAAGAATCGTATGGGCCAGGTAATCTTGTACTTTCTGGGTATGACTACTTTCCTCCTCATTTTTAAGATTATATAATTTGTCATAGTAACTACGGAAAACTTTTGCTATGCTGTAGCTATACCGCCTAGTTTTTCCTTAGTCATCTTTCATAGCATAAATATGGGATTTTAGTTTCTGGCGGTTAAGAGCCCTTGCTAACAATCTACCTGCCTTGTCCCCTCCCTCATAGTATTTTTGTTTGAGTTTTAAGGCTGAACGTTGGTGCTCCTCCTGCAGGAGTGCCCCAAGGACAAGCCTGGCCTGGGATAGTTCCTTTTCTAATAGTATGTTAGTTGTGTCTTTCTTGTGCTGCTCCTCCAGTACATGTATGGAGTGAAGACTGGAGTTATGTTTCTCTGCGTTGTTTGGCCAGTTTAGATTTATGTTTAAGATTCCTCTAAGAACACATTTATGTGCCTCCCAGACCGAAGTAAGTGGCAGATTATCTTGTGTGTTAATGGCAAAGTATTCCATCAGGGATGTTTCTATGTCAGATCTGATTTCAGGGTTATCTAAAAGGGTATCATCAAGTCTCCATAAGAAAGGTGTGTCAATTGAATTTGGCCAGGCTATGTCACAGGAAACAGGTGCATGATCCGACCAGGTCATGGAGGTAATGTCACTGTGTGATATATGATAAACCCTGTGAGTCGGTAAACAGGTAGTCTATCCGCGAGTATTTCTTGTGTGGGTTAGAATAAAAAGTGAAATCCCTGTCTGTTGGATGTATGGTTCACCAGATGTGGTGAATGAAGAGGTTTTTAAGTAGTGAATTGAGTTGTTTGTGTATGATGTGGTACGCTAGAAACTCCATTGGAGGTATCTGCCAACAGGATTAATGGTGCGTTAAGATCTCCTCCCATGAAAAGGACCCCTCTAGAAACCTGAATTTTATGGATAACACTCTTTAAAATAAACTATCCTGTTTTGTGTTGGGGGAATAGATATTGACCAATGTGATCAATTTATTATGGAGCTGTCCTATAAGTATTAAGAATCTGCCCTCCTTATCCTTTTCAACTTGCGTTAGTTTAAATGGAAGTTTGATGAATGAGAATCCCTACCCCATTAAATTTGTGAGGGCCTGAGGATAAGTAAACAGTTGGATATGTACAACTGTGCCATTTAGGTTATTTAGTTCTCATAAAATGAGTTTCCTGGAGAAACACAATGTCCCCCTTGATTCTTTGTAAATCCCTTGTTACTATGGAACGTTTTCCCGGGTTATTAAGGCCCTTAACATTCACTGTAAGTAATTTAATTTGCTGTAGTTTGCGGGTATCCCGTGGTCTCATATTAGTAACTCTTAGGTGTGTGTTTTATTAGTAGGAATACCATAAGAGAGTGGCCTGTCACGAGAGAGTTAAATGTATATGTAAATAGTGCCGAGACCCGCCCAATGTGACGTCCTGCACACAATATACAAGTGTATAGAATGTAAAAACAATTTGAAGGAGTAGTAACTGTAAACAATTTCGTAACGAAAAAGAATTAGGTCTAGAGGGATGTGCCCTGCCAGGCCCATAGGATTATAAAATTAGGGAGTTTAACCAAACTATCTAAATTATTAACAGTAATAGGGACTGGAGTTTTAAGTAGACTTGTCAGACTCTCAGTGAGAAAAGTGAAGACATGCCCAGCACTTGCTGCAATCCGGTGCACGCTCCAGGGGTCCTGCACATACCCCAAACAATAGCAAAGATACAAAGAGGAAGCAGCACCACTTGAAGAAATATTCAATGCTTATTTATTGGGACATCATAAAAAAGCACAACGTTTCGGTCTATCTGACCTTAATCATGTTGCATGATTAAGGTCAGATAGACAGAAATGTCGTTCTTTTCTCTTGTTAAGTGTAGTCAGTCCACGGTCATCCATTACTTATGGAATATATCTCTTCCCCAACAGGAAGTTGCAAGAGGATCACCCAAGCAGAGCTGCTATATAGCTCCTCCCCTCACATGTCATATTCAGTCATTCTCTTGCAACCTAACTAAAGATAGGTCGTTGTGAGAGGTCTGTGGTGTTTTTTAACTTAGTTTATTTCTTCAATCAAAAGTTTGTTATTTTAAATGGCACCGGAGTGTGCTGTTTGTTCTCAGGCAGCATTAGAAGAAGAATCTGCCTGCGTTTTCTATGATCTTAGCAGACGTAACTAAGATCCACTGGCTGTTCTCATCTGAGGAGTGAGGTAACTTCAGAAAAGGGGAATAGCATGCAGGGCCCCCCTGCAAACGAGGTATGTGCAGTAAATTATTTTTCTGAGGAATGGAATTGACTGAGAAAATACTGCTGATACCAATGTAACGTAAGTTCAGCCTTAAATGCAGTGATAGCGACTGGTATTAGGCTGATGAGTGTGTGTACACTGAATGTATTTTTCTAAGGAATGGAATTGTCTCCGAAAATACTGTTAATACTGAAGTAATGTATGAGCCTTAACTGCAGTAAAAGCGACTGGTAGCAGGCTTATTAATAACACTTCATTACTTTTAAAATGTATGTTCAAAACGTTTACTGGCATGTTAATCGTTTTTTGTGAGGTACTTGGTGATAAAACTTATTGGGGCATGATTTTTACCACATGGCTATCTTTGTTTTCTGCATAGAAACAGTTAACTGAGCTTCCCCACTGTTGTAATATGAGTGGGAGGGGCCTATTTTAGCGCTTTTTTGCGCAGTAAAAATTCAGTCACAATCTGTCTACTTCATCCTCCATGATCCAGGACGTCTCTAGAAAGCTCAGGGGTCTCCAAAATTCATTTTGAGGGAGGTAATCGGTCACAGCAGACCTGTGACAGTGTGTTTTGACTGTGATAAAAACGTTAATTATTAAATTGTTATCCGTTTTTGGGTATTAAGGGGTTAATCATCCATTTGATGGTGGGTGCAATCCTTTGCTAACTTAATACATTTACTGTGAAAAATTGCTATAACTAATTTGGTTCATTATTTCAACTGTGACAGCTTTTTGTGCTTCTTAAAGGCACAGTAGCGTTTTTTATATTGCTTGTAAATTTATTTAGAAAAGTATTTCCAAGCTTGCTAGTCTCATTGCTAGTCTGTTTAAACATGTCTGACACAGATGAATCTCTTTGTTCACTATGTTTAAAGGCCAATGTGGAGCCCAATAGAAATTTGTGTACTAATTGCATTGATGTTACTTTAAATAAAAGTCAATCTTTACATGTAAAGAAATTATCACCAGACAACGAGGGGGAAGTTATGCCGACTAACTCTCCTCACGTGTCAGTACCTTCGCCTCCCGCTCAGGAGGTGCGTGATTTAGTGGAGCCAAGTACATCAGGGAGGCCCTTACAAATTACTTTGCAGGACATGGCTACTGTTATGACAGAAGTATTATCTAAATTGCCAGAATTAAGAGGCAAGCGCGATAGCTCTGGGTTAAGGACAGAGCGCGCGGATGATGTGAGAGCCATGTCAGATACTGCGTCACAGTTTGCAGAACATGAAGACGGAGAGCTTCATTCTGTGGGTGACGGATCTGATCCAGGGAGACTGGATTCAGAGATTTCTAATTTTAAATTTAAGCTTGAGAACCTCCGCATATTGCTAGGGGAGGTATTAGCGGCTCTGAATGATTGTAACACGGTTGCAATTCCAGAAAAATTATGTAGGTTGGATAGATACTATGCGGTACCGGTGTGTACTGACGTGTTTCCTATACCTAAAAGGCTTACAGAGATTATTAGCAAGGAGTGGGATAGACCTGGTGTGCCTTTTTCCCCTCCTCCCATATTTAGGAAAATGTTTCCTATAGACGCCACCACACGAGACTTATGGCAGACGGTCCCTAAGGTGGAGGGAGCAGTTTCTACTTTAGCTAAGCGTACCACTATCCCGGTGGAGGATAGTTGTGCCTTTTCAGATCCAATGAATAAAAAATTAGAAGGTTACCTTAAGAAAATGTTTGTTCAACAAGGTTTTATCTTACAGCCCCTTGCATGCATTGTGCCTGTCACTGCTACGGCGGCATTCTGGTTTGAGTCTCTGGAAGAGGCCATTCGCACAGCTCCATTGGATGAAATTATGAACAAGCTTAAAGCACTTAAGCTAGCTAACGCATTTGTTTCTGATGCCGTCGTACATTTAACCAAACTTACGGCTAAGAACTCCGGATTCGCCATCCAAGCACGCAGAGCGCTATGGCTTAAATCCTGGTCAGCTGACGTGACTTCTAAATCTAAATTGCTTAATATTCCTTTCAAAGGGCAGACCTTATTCGGGCCCGGCTTGAAAGAAATTATAGCTGACATTACGGGAGGAAAGGGCCATGCTCTACCTCAGGACAGGGCCAAATCAAAGGCCAAACAGTCTAATTTTCGTGCCTTTCGTAACTTCAAGGCAAGAGCAGCACCAACTTCCTCCGCTCCAAAACAGGAAGGAGCTGTTGTTCGTTACAGACAGGGCTGGAAAGCTAACCAGTCCTGGAACAAGGGCAAGCAGGCCAAGAAACCTGCTGCTGCCCCTAAGACAGCATGAAGAGAGGGCCCCCTATCCGGAAATGGATCTAGTGGGGGGCAGACTTTCTCTCTTCGCCCAGGCTTGGGCAAGAGATGTCCAGGATCCCTGGGCGTTGGAGATCATATCTCAGGGATATCTCCTGGACTTCAAAACTTCTCCTCCACAAGGGAGGTTTCATCTTTCAAGGTTATCAGCAAACCAAATAAAGAAAGAGGCGTTTCTATGCTGTGTACAAGACCTCTTACTAATGGGGGTGATCCACCCAGTTCCGCGGACGGAACACGGGCAAGGATTCTATTCAAATCTGTTTGTGGTTCCCAAGAAAGAGGGAACCTTCAGACCAATCTTGGACTTAAAAATCCTAAACAAATTCCTAAGAGTTCCATCATTCAAAATGGAAACTATTCGAACCATCCTTCCCATGATCCAAGAGGGTCAGTACATGACCACAGTGGACTTAAAGGATGCCTACCTTCACATACCGATTCACAAGGATCATTATCGGTACCTAAGATTTGCCTTCCTAGACAGGCATTACCAGTTTGTAGCTCTTCCCTTCGGATTAGCTACGGCTCCAAGAATCTTTACAAAGGTTCTGGGCTCACTTCTGGCGGTACTAAGACCGCGAGGCATAGCGGTGACTCCGTACCTAGACGACATTCTGATACAAGCGTCAAGTTTTCAAACTGCCAAATCTCATACAGAGATAGTTCTGGCATTTCTGAGGTCGCATGGGTGGAAGGTGAACGTGGGAAAGAGTTCTCTATTACCACTTACAAGGGTTCCCTTCCTAGGGACTCTTATAGATTCTGTAGAGATGAAAATTTACCTGATGGAGGCCAGGTTATCAAAACTTCTAAATGCTTGCCGTGTCCTTCATTCCATTCCACACCCGTCAGTAGCTCAGTGCATGGAAGTAATCGGCTTAATGGTAGCGGCAATGGACATAGTACCATTTGCGCGCCTGCATCTCAGACCGCTGCAATTGTGCATGCTAAGTCAGTGGAATGGGGATTACTCAGATTTGTCCCCCCTGCTAAATCTGGATCAAGAGACCAGATATTCTCTTCTATGGTGGCTTTCTCGGCCCCATCTGTCCAAGGGGATGACCTTTTGCAGGCCAGATTGGACAATTGTAACGACAGACGCCAGCCTTCTAGGTTGGGGCGCAGTCTGGAAATCCCTGAAGGCTCAGGGATTATGGACTCAGGAGGAGAAACTCCTCCCAATAAATATTCTGGAGTTAAGAGCAATATTCAATGCTCTTCTAGCTTGGCCTCAGTTAGCAACACTGAGGTTCATCAGATTTCAGTCGGACAACATCACGACTGTGGCTTACATCAACCATCAAGGGGGAACCAGAAGTTCCCTAGCGATGTTGGAAGTCTCAAAGATAATTCGCTGGGCAGAGTCTCACTCTTGCCACCTGTCAGCGATTTACATCCCAGGCGTGGAGAACTGGGAGGCGGATTTTCTAAGTCGCCAGACTTTTCATCCGGGGGAGTGGGAACTTCATCGGGAGGTCTTCGCTCAACTGATTCATCATTGGGGCAAACCAGATCTGGATCTCATGGCATCTCGCCAGAACGCCAAGCTTCCTTGTTACGGATCCAGGTCCAGGGACCCGGGAGCGGTGCTGATAGATGCTCTGACAGCCCCTTGGGTCTTTTACATGGCTTATGTGTTTCCACCATTTCTGATGCTTCCTCGATTGATTGCCAAGATCAAACAGGAGAGAGCTTCAGTGATTCTGATAGCGCCTGCGTGGACCTGGTATGCAGACCTAGTGGACATGTCGTCCTGTCCACCATGGTCTCTGCCTCTGAGACAGAACCTTCTAATTCAGGGTCCTTTCAACCATCCAAATCTAATTTCTCTGAGGCTGACTGCATGGAGATTGAACGCTTGATTCTATCAAAGCGTGGCTTCTCGGAGTCGGTTATTGATACCTTAATACAGGCTAGGAAACCTGTTACCAGAAGAATTTACCATAAGATATGGCGTAAATATTTATATTGGTGCGAATCCAAGAGTTACTCATGGAGTAAGGTTAGGATTCCTAGGATATTGTCTTTTCTACAAGAGGGTTTAGAAAAGGGCTTATCTGCTAGTTCGTTAAAGGGACAGATTTCTGCTCTGTCTATTCTTCTACACAAACGTCTGGCAGAAGTTCCAGACGTTCAGGCTTTTTGTCAGGCTTTAGCTAGGATTAAACCTGTGTTTAAGACTGTTGCTCCGCCGTGGAGCTTAAACTTAGTTCTTAACGTTCTTCAAGGCGTTCCATTTGAACCCCTTCATTCCATTGATATCAAGCTGTTATCCTGGAAAGTTCTGTTTTTGATGGCTATTTCCTCGGCTCGAAGAGTTATCTGCCTTACATTGTGATTCTCCTTATCTGATTTTTCATTCAGACAAGGTAGTTCTGCGTACTAAACCTGGGTTCTTACCTACGGTAGTTACTAACAGGAATATCAATCAAGAGATTGTTGTTCCATCATTGTGTCCTAACCCTTCTTCAAAGAAGGAACGACTTTTGCATAATCTGGACGTAGTCCGTGCCCTGAAGTTCTATTTGCAGGCAACTAAAGATTTTCGTCAAACTTCTTCCCTGTTTGTCGTTTACTCTGGACAGAGGAGAGGTCAAAAGGCTTCGGCTACCTCTCTCTCTTTTTGGCTTCGTAGCATAATACGTTTAGCTATGAGACTGCTGGACAGCAGCCTCCTGAAAGGATTACAGCTCATTCTACTAGAGCTGTGGCTTCCACCTGGGCCTTTAAAAATGAGGCCTCTGTTGAACAGATTTGCAAGGCTGCAACTTGGTCTTCACTTCACACTTTTTCTAAATTTTACAAATTTGACACTTTTGCTTCTTCGGAGGCTATTTTTGGGAGAAAGGTGCTTCAGGCAGTGGTTCCTTCCGTTTAAAGTTCCTGCCTTGTCCCTCCCTTCATCCGTGTACTTTAGCTTTGGTATTGGTATTCCATAAGTAATGGATGACCCGTGGACTGACTACACTTAACAAGAGAAAACATAATTTATGCTTACCTGATAAATGTATTTCTCTTGTAGTGTAGTCAGTCCACGGCCCGCCCTGTCTTTAAGGCAGATCTAAATTTTAATTAAACTCCAGTCACCACTGCACCCTATGGTTTCTCCTTTCTCGTCTGGTTTTGGTCGAATGACTGAATATGACATGTGAGGGGAGGAGCTATATAGCAGCTCTGTTTGGGTGATCCTCTTGCAACTTCCTGTTGGGGAAGAGATATATTCCATAAGTAATGGATGACCCGTGGACTGACTACACTACAAGAGAAATAAATTTATCAGGTAAGCATAAATTATGTTTTTATGATGTCCCAATAAATAAGCATTGAATATTTCTTCAAGTGATGCTTCAGCCTCTCAGTGAGAGCATTGACGAAAGTTAGGGTCTGGAGATGCAGGGAGAGTCTTTCTGCGAAACCATCCAGCCATCTTATTAACAGCTCCTAAGCCATCAGTGTTGACGAGTTTCACTGACTGCTTTCTTCACTCAAGTCCATGTCAGAAGCGATGCTACAGTCTGTCACACTTGAAGGACCGTGTTTCTTTTCCACAGCTTAGATTCCGGTAAGATAGTTTCATTTTTTACACATTTGTTAACACTAGAAGACAGGGTCACAGTGGGACTCCTTTATCTTTATGGAATCAAGGGTTAATATCTCCTGAGGGGGATTGTTGAACACTGAGATGTTGTTCATATTTGTTTATGTGATTTATGCTGCGTTATATGTGTGAGATGTTTTGGGCTCATAGGCTGATATGGAACGTACAGATTGCTATCTTACTTTGAGAGCTGCGCAGTTTTATTAAGCTTGGCACACTTTTCCTTTAGAAGGGGCGGTCCTGCATTGCACACCGTGTGACCGGGAGTGGTCACGGTTTCCATTTCCTATTTCTGACCGAGTGACTACGGAGAGGAGCAAGTTTTCTCTATACTGTCTGTTAGATGCCACTGAACCTTCCACCTCTGAGGACTCTTCGTCTCGTGAGGTGTGTCCCCCTACATTCATCTGATCCTACTCATGCAGCTTCACCTTGCACCTCTAATCCTCCACCTGGAGGGGGCTTTTTTCCTACAGACGTTACTGCGCAGTTCCGTATGGCGATGTCTGCAGCCTTAGCCGCTTTGCCTCGTACTGCTACGCGCAAACAAAGGTTTAATCCATGCACTCCTGACCAGGGAGCATCATGTAAATTGACGGTTGTATCCGATCAGTCATCTGAGGATGCGGTTCTCTCTAAAGCTTGAGAGTACGGACCTTCTGGGTCGGAGCTTGCTACTTCTATTCCTCCGGCAGAGGAGGATTTTGCTTTTAGATTTAGAGTAGCTCGCCTATGCTCACTTCTAAGAGAAGTTTTGCCGATATTAGATTCCTAGTACTGATCTGCCAGTCGAATCTCAGATAACTAAATCAGATGGCGAATTTGATTAAGGCGGGTGGGGAAGGATGGAGATCCTCTTCCTTTTCGTTTATTTCCTTTTTAAGATTCCAAGTTCCTGGCTCTATAGGGGGGTTGTGTGTTGCCCACCCCTATTTGACTAACACTTTTTGTGCGCTTGCTTTTTGTTTTCCTATAAGGATAGTTTATTCTTAGAGCTCTTGGTTATAAGTGGAAACTCTTTTTATGAAGATGTTTCATCACAAGGGATATTTATGTACTGACGACTTAGGTTGTCGCAGTTTCTGGAGACTTCCTATTGAAGCATCTCATTTCGAGGTGATGGTTCCCTCGATATTTTCAAGAAAGAATTAAGGCCTTGGAGCTTATAATTATTTTATCTGGGACTTTTGCAGATTACTAGCCCCAATGCTAGGGCTTCAGGTTTTTTCTGTTCAGGCCTTGAATCGCTCTGACAGATATGACTTCTGAATCTAATCTTTCCTTCTGCTTGAGAGAGAGATTTAATTTGGTTCCGCTATTCTGCAGTTTTTACCGTTTGATTAGAGAGCGAATCTGAGAGACAAATTTCTTTCTCTTATTCTTTTAGTGCGGGTAAAGCCCAGCGTCGGATACCTCTGCTAAGCCTGAGCAATCCAAGTGTTTTTGGAAGCCGACTCAGTCCTGGAATAAGTCCAAGCAGAGCAGAGGCCCACCTAACCTAGGTTGGCAGGAGGGGTCAGTTCCAGGTTCTATCTTGGATCATGCTGGGGACTGACTATCGCTCTTTTCTGACACTTGATTCAGGGACGTACAGGATCCATGGGTCCTAGAGGTCATAGCTAGGCTTCAAACCTCAGCCTCCCAGGGCAGTTTTCCTTCTCTTGATTCTGTCTTCCAGAAAGAGAGAGGGAAGCCATTTCAGGTGGGTGCAGGTTTTGTTCTCCTTTGGAGTCATTGTCCCGGTGCCTATTGCAGAGTGAGGTTTGAGAGACAGTTTTGTTTTTATTCAAACTGGGTTTTTTTTCTCGTGGTCCTAAAGTTATTAAGCATGCTTATCATGTCTCCTTGTTCCAGATGGAGACTATAAGGTCCACTCTACCCTTGTTACGGGAAGAGCAGGGCAGGATCACTGTTGAGGATGGATATCATACCTTTTCATTCCTCCTCGGGGAACATTTCCTGTTCCTAAGGTTGACATTTCTGGATCAACACTTCCAGTACATTGCTCCTTCTGGTTTGGTCTCGCTTCTGCTTCTAGAGCCTTTTAGGAATCTAGGGTTTCTTTTGGCAGTTGCCAGATCTAGCGGTAGCTTCCCCTGTCTAGACGTTTCTGGTTCAATCGCCATCGTCTCATCTTATAGAAGACCTTTAGGGTTTTCACCTATCTTCCTCAATCCTCAGGGATAGAAGAATATCTAGACCAGAGTTCTCTGGTGTAGGCACCAGGGTGGATTCCTGGATGCTATATTAGTCTTCATAGAGATGAAGAAATTTCTATCGGACTTGTGAAGTTATGAGTAAGCTTCATCAGGTCGTGCCCTCCAGACCTCCTTCAGGCCATCGCTGGCTCTGTGTTGGGTTGTGATGATTTGTCATGGGGTCCATCTTGGACTTCATTCCGTTTGCCAGGTCTCATCTCAGCCGAGGCTCGGTGTATGCTGAGGCAGTGGAGCAGCGCTGTTTCAGATCTGTCTTAACAGATTTACCTGGACTACTGGTTGAGAAAATCGCTCTCTCTAGTGTCTTTGTCCAGATCTCCTTGTCAGGAGCGACATCTTAATTCATACAGGGCGGTTTTGACTTTGGTCGCAAGTCCGTCAGGATGGTGAGGGCATGCCAAGAGGGCATGGGTTTCCCTCCCGATTAACTTTATGGATCTTCAGGCAATCTTTTTGCTCTGAGGGTTTAGACTACTAGGTTAGGCTCAGTTTATAGATTCTAGTCAGTCTTACTCTCGGTGGCTTAGATCTCCATCTGAGGGGATCAAGAGACTCCCTAGCGATGAGGGTAGTATCTCAGGTTTGGTAGTGGGCGACGGCCCCCTACTGCTCGCTGTCAGCGATCCACTCTCCGGGTGTGGTCATCCGGGAAGGATGTTCTCTATAGACATTCCCTTTATCTGGGGATAAGGTCTCCATCCAAGGGGTTTCGGATATTGGAACTGGAAAGGGACGCCGGATGAAAGTCTCAGGACGTCCCGGCTCAATGCCCAGTTACTCACAGATGGGTCGTGGTTCAGGGATCCTCAGGCGGAGCTAATGGATGCATTAGTGGTGCCTTGGAAGTTCAATACAATTTCTCTTTTTCTGCCATATCACTCCTTCCTCTAGTGGTGGCTCGAACCTAGCAGGAGCGGGTGTCGGTAATACTGATTGCTCCATCGCGGCCCACGAAGATCGTGGTTCGCAATTTAGTGGGGATGTCGTCTTCCCCTCCATGAAGGTTACCTTGTCGCATGGATCTGCTTGAAAAAGGGCCCTTTTGCTTCATCAAATCTTATGTCTCTGAGGCGGACTGCGAGATTGACGCTTAGTCTTAGACAAGAGAGGGTTTTCTGAGAGGTTATGGTCCTCTCCTTCAAGCGCGTAAGCCGGTTCCTCGTCATCTATCATAGGTGTGGAGAACCTCCTTTTTCTGTGAAGAGCGTGGTTCATCCTGGCACACTACTCAAGTCTGCCAGGATTCTTTCCTTCCTCCAGGATGGTCTGGAGAAGGGCCTCTTAGCTAGTTCCTTGTTTGGACAGTTTTGGCCCTGTCTGTTTTACTGCACAAGAGGCTCGTTGATCTTCCGGACGTACAGTTTTTTGTTAGGGCTCTGACTATGATCAGGCTGGTTTGTCGATCTGATGCTCCTCCTTGGATTTTGTTCTTAAGGTCTTGCATTTGGGCTTCTTTTGAACCTATGCATGAGGTTGGCATTAAGTTGTTATCTTGGAAGATTCCTTTCCATCTAAATATTGCTTCTGCATGCAGAAGTCTCTAAGATTGTGGCCTTGCAATGCAACCCTCCTTTTCTGGTGTTCCACAATAATAAGGCTGTTCTATGAACCTAGTCAAGATTTCCTCCTAAGGTTGTGTCAAATCGCAACTTCAATCAAGAAATTGTGTTTCCTCTCTTATGTCCTATTCCTTCTTCTCAAAGAAAAGTTTACTACATAATAGGGATCGTGCCTTTTTGTTATCTATCTGGGAAGCGTAAGGGTCAGATGGCTTCTTTGACTTCCTTATCCTTAAGTTGAGGAGTATCATCCACTTGGTATATGAGACAGCGGGACTCAAGCCTCCTCAGAGGATTCCGGCTCATTCTACGAGAGCAGTGACGTTCTCTTGGGTCTTCAAAAATGAGGCCTCTATGAATCAGATTTGAAGGGTGGCTACCTGATCCTCCTTACATTCTTTTTCCTAAATTTTTAACGTGTTTTTGCTTCTGTTGAAGCAGCCTTCAGGAGAAAGGGTTTTGCAGGCTGTGGTGCCCTCAGATGGGGACCGCCTCTCCTTTTGCCCTCCTGTTAGCATTCAGTGTCCTCTGGAGCTTGGATATAATTTTCCACTAGTAAGGAAAGCAGCTGTGGACTCTCCCTGTATTAAGAACAAAAGCATAAATTATGCTTACCAGATAATTTCCTTTACTTGTACAGGGAGAGTCCACAGCTCCCGCCTGTGTTCTCCGATGGGCGGCCCTAAATTTTAACTTGTTGTTCTGGCACCTTTTTCACACTATTTCTCCAGCTGTTCCTTGTTCCCTCGGCAGAATGACTGGGGGATGAGGGAAGTGGGGGAGGTATTTATGCCTTTGGCTGGGGTGTCTGCCTCCTCCTGGTGGCCAGTTTCAGTATTTCCCACAAGTAAGGAATGCAGCTGTGGACTCTCCCTGTACAGAAGTAAAGGAAATTATCTGGTAAGCATAATTTATGTTTTTCATTGCAACATTCTTAAAATCTGAAATGTACCATTACCTTAAGGGGATGGGTGTATAACTATGCATATAGGAATACAGGGAAGCATCTTGCCAAGTGATTGCTCATGCTGAAATGTTTTAATGCTGATTCACTGTAGCTGAGACTTTCAAGTGTTTCTGCAGAGTAGTAAACCCTGCAGGGCCAGATTTGACATTAAACAGCAGAAATCTGGGAGTTATTTGTTGGCTATGGTATGTCGTTTTTGGCTTTAGGTGAACTTAAAGGAACATACTATCATAATATGAGGTTGTAATATAAAAGGTTTAATTATGCATAATAAAACAACTTTGTAATATACTTTAGTTATTTATTTTATCTTTTCACTGACAAACTGTAATCTCCAGACTCAAGTCTGGATTGGTTTCATCCAACAAGGACAGTGATGGGTATAATTTGACCAAAACCATTGAAGAAAAGGGCATTAATCTGCTTTAATAACATTTGGTCTCTTCTGTTAATCTATTGGAGGACTGCAGAAAAATGTAATTACAAGGTGTTTACCCTTTAAATAGAACTGAAGCAGATTACACCAATGCTATTTTCTTTATTTTTGGTCTGAACAAAGGTTTGCTAATAATGTGGGTCTGTTAAACTTCACAAAGACCTTTACAAAACACCTCTAAAGAATGTTTAACTCCATTCCAGTAGTTTCGAAAAACAAGTTTTCACGTCAGTCATCTTGATCAAGTGTATACTCATTTTGGCATATTTACACACTAGGCGCTAGCGACACCATGAAACCATTATCCGATTGGTTGTGCATCCGGTGACTTCACGGAGACATGAACTAATCAGATCATGCGATAACGTAGGACAGATATACGCTCCAGAGAGTTCTAATCAAAACCTCAGGTGCGGCAACCCTCTCTAGGAACCTAACCATGGGTCTCACCCCCACAACGTCCTTTTAAAGTTTCTCAGACAGACCGGACTGTTAGTCCGACAAACATTTGTCTGTCAGATTATTATCCGCGCACACATCCTGTCTTGACAACTTTTAAAAGCACGTTGTGGGGGGTGGGACCCATAGTTAGGTTCCCAGAGGCGGTTGCGGTGTCCAAGGTTCTGATTAGAACAGAACTCTCTGGAGCATATCTGCCCTCGGCCGTTACTGCATCAATCTGATTGGTCCATGTCTCTATGAGGTCACCGGATGCACAACCAATCGGCTAATGGTTTCATGTTGTCACTAGTGCCTCATATTTACACTATTTACTTAGCTTTTATTTCCTTGTTTAATGGAAAGGTCAAAATATAGTTCAAATCACACATTTAAGTTATAAAAGCTTACACAACTAAAATCTGATCATCATTTATAATTGTCAATAGGTGTTTTCCTTAAAATTATAACTTTCATGATTTAGATAGAGCATGCAGTGGTAAGACTTCTCAAACATTCTTCTTTCTCTTGATATTCTTTGTTGAAAGACATACCTAGATAGACTAAAAAGCAGCAAGACAACTGGGAGCTAGCTGGTTATTGGTGGCTCAAGTCTAGTGTCATTGACTCAACAGATGTGTTCAGCAAGGTCCTTCTATCCAATGCTGCTCCAAAACTGACTTCAACTGTATTTAATACCTTTGTAGGGGTTAAACCCATAGTTGTAGGTAACCAATAGTGCAATTATAAAATGCTCTAACACATTAATTTTGCACTTTAATGTGTTTAATTCCAATTAAAAAAAAATGTTTAAACAGTCATCATCAGTATTGCCTTAATTAGCTGGCAGGGCCACATATATTTTGTTTCCTGGTTAGGCCTCGGAAAACACCTATGAAAATTCAGTTTGGTACAGTATTTTGTGTGTTTACCTTGTGTTAGAAAACCTAAAGTTCTGGTTATATTGCATATATAGATAGGATGGGTTAACTGACTTTAATCACCTTGCTTGTCATAATGTCATTACAGTACAGATATTTTATCTTGCTATAGAATAACATAGCCAAGTCTAATACTATTAAAAACAAAATATCTGGTTTGCTGCACCCCCACTATTTGCCTTGTTTGTAGGAGAAAATCTGGGCTTGAGTCTGCAGACAAGGCTAGCCAAGGTCATGTTGCTATTAAAGGGCATAATAGGTGAAAATGACATGCTATAGCTACTGTGTGTTTAACCCCGTAAAGTACTGAACGGGGCATGCAGAGCACTGTAGGTCCAGAGGGGAAATTACCACTGATCCAATCAGCAGTGCTAGTTCTACATATGAGTCATGCAACTAGCGCTGCTGACTAGCGTCAGTTTCCGTTCAGGACTAACAGTGCTTTGCAGGTCCTGATTGGTACTTTGAGGGGGTTAAACACATAGAAGTGCAGGGGCAATAGTCTTAATTTCATGCTCTTACAAACTAAAATAAATTGCTACTATGCACCATGTTCTACTTATAGAATTTGTTTTATTTATAAATTGAAAATGAAAAAAAAAAAAAAAGATTCCTTCTTTCCAGCTAACTAAAATCTATAAATATTTCCTTTTGTCTGCAGCTGATATTAAAGGGACAGTCAACACCAGAATTTTTGTTGTTTAAAAAGTAAAAGAATTCCTTTATTACCCATTCCCCAGTTTTGCATAACCAACACAGTTATAATAACACACGTTTTACCTCTGTAATTATCTTGTATCTAAGCTTCTGCTGACTGCCCCCTTATTTCAGTTCTTTTGACAGACATGCAGTTTAGCCAATCAGTGCTCACTCCTAGGTCACTTTACGTGCATGAGTTCAATGTTATCTATATGAAACATGTGAACTAATGCCCTCTAGTGGTCAAAATGTATTCAGATTAGAGGCAGTCTTCAAGGTCTAAGAAATTAGCATATGAACCTCCTAGGTTTAGCTTTCAGCTAAGAATACCAAGAGAACAAAGCAAAATTGGTGATAAAAGTAAATTGGGAAGTTGTTTAAAATTGCATGCCCTGTTTAAATCATGAAAAAAAAATTGGACTTGACTGTCCCTTTAACATAAACACCTAGATATTGGAATTTGATTATTGGTTATATAAAGCACTCATTTGTTTTTTTGTTTTTTTTTAAGTATTAAGATAAATTGCATCTCGGCCTCGGAACAGTTTCAATGATCATAGTATATATTTATACAGAGTCTTATCAACGAGGCATGTAAATAAGCAAATATTTTTCAGTAAAGTATAAAAACTTTTTATTGGTTTAGATCATGACAATATTTCATGTTATTGCTAACCATTCTTACAACCATCATTTCCACAAAAACTCTACTTTATAATCAAACAAATGAAAATAATTAAAGAAATGTTTCATACAATGAAAAAACTTGACCAAATATAAATCATATTAGAAATGGTAAATTTACCTTACAAATGACAAACTAGTGCTGAGAATTATTTACAGCTAGTCTCACATGAAAATTATACAAACAATTAATTGTAATCATGTTAATAAATAAATCATGTAATTTCCACTTTTAGAAAGAAAAAAAAAATGTGCCCAGCTCCATAAATACTTGTTTGAGATGTCTTATCCTGAGATTATAAATTAAGAAGAGAAATATTGACCCTGTTTTATTGTAACCAGTCTACCTTACACTTTATTTTACTGTAATAAAATTATTTTGTTAAAACTTTACCATTCCTTAATTGGTTGTTGCACATTCTGTCAACATATTTAAATGGACATTCATTTTTTTCTCTTAATTTGTACACCAGATATTAGTACCTGCATTGCAAAAGATCTGCATACAAATTAAGTGTCATATATTTTTTTTAAGCAAAGTTTGCATTCGTTTTCACTCCCAGGACACCCTCCTTAAACCAGCTCTTGAATTTTGTTTATTTTAGTTCCTTGCTATAGCTAGTTAGGAAGATGTATAAATGTGCATATTCACCAATCGTTATGCAACATGTAGTAAGATCAGGGTTCTGCATTCCAGAGGGAGGAGTGAAAACATTAACATTTTAAAAGTTAAAGGGACATGAAACCAATTTCTTTCTTATGGTGGTGAGAGTCAAAGATTCCTTAGTGTTGGGAATTCATCACCGGGTCACCAGGAGGGGGCAAAGACACCATAGAGCAAGAGCTTTAATATCCCTCCTACTTCCCTGATCCTCCCAGTATTTATTTACCTCGTTCTAGGAGCAGGCGAAGATAGTTACTCAGGATTTAGAGCATACAATTTTAACCAAACATCAGATGAGCCAGTTACAAGAGGAATGTAGGTTAACCCACCAATCAGCAGCTAGCTCCCAGTAGTGGATTGCTGTTTCTGGGCCCACCTAGGTTACATTTTGAATTAACTGACTCTATAGCTTAAAATGTGTCCTTTATAGTTAGAATAACAGTAAGAATTATTTAAAAAGATTCTACAAAAATAATTACTTTGTCTAGTTATTGCATGGTTAAGTTAGCATGAATCAAGTTCAGAATATTTAATTAATAAACCAAATACAGCAGCTATTTTTATGTGTCCTGTGATTTGCTAGTTTCTGTATTCTCAGTATTACTTTGTTCAGCAATGAATTATGGGTCTCTCTCTAAGGCAAAATACAACTGGAATATATATATATATATATATATATATATATATACATACATATATATACCTTCACTTGGGATGCACATCAGATCTAATGTTATGTAAAGCTGAAATGTGCTTTAGTCATATTTTAGTGGAAAAGAAAGAGAATTTTAGAATGTTATAAACTGGCATTGCCTTGAATTCAAAACTCCATTCAAATAGTTCTAACAAAACCTTGTTTTCACATTGCTTTCTTATGACTACGCAATATGAAAACCCAACAGATACATTGCATCAAGAAGGCTTTTTAGTGTTATTTCAATCTATTAGCCTTACTATTGTTTGCCTGTTTCATGTAGAGTGGCGGTTTCTTTACAATATAAACTAAAAACAAGTCTGTACAAATATTTAACAAACACAATCACTTTGTAGTTTAATTAAAAAAAAAATGATTGTTCATATTATCTGAATATTATTTGATGATGAAACTAAATGTTTCTATATTTTTAAAAATGTAATGTAAAAATGAACATAAATGATAACAAAATGTTAAACAATATTAATTTATGGAGTGTGCAAAGAAAAGACATGGAAGACTGAATCATTATCTGTTTCCTTTTTCTGTAGCTATCTATATTTTTGCTTTTTTGGGTTTACAAAAACATTGTTTGTTTTCAGTTTTTCTGAATGTCGGTAAATTACTTGTTGCAGGTTTACTGTATACACAGCTCTGTGGGGTACGTACATGCTTTAAAGGGATATGAAAGCCAAAATGGTGTTGTTTTTTCATGATTCATACAGAGCATACAATTTTTTAAAAATGTTTCCAATTTACTTTTATTATTAAATATGCTTCCTTCTCATACTATTCTTGGTTGAAGAGATAACTAGGTAGTTAGCGCGCACTTGTCTGAAGCACTACATGACAGGAAATAGTGCTGCCATCTAGTGGTCTTACTAATGTATAACATTCTTACAAAACTGTTACCATATAGTGCTGCAGATATGTGAATGCTCCTGAGCTTATCTCCCTGATTTTCAACAAACTAAATTTGAAAATAGAAGCAAATTAGAAAGTTGTTTACAATTGCATGTTCTGAGCCTTAAAGAAGAGTTGGGGTGTCATGTCCTGTGGGATAGCACACTACAATCACATTAAAAAGAAGCCAAAAAACACGGGTTGAGTTTGAAGATTTTGCATGGCAAACTCTTAAAGGGAAATCAACAACTTTTGATTTTCTGTGCAAAATTATGCTTGGCTGATGCACCCTATAGAGGTCAACAAGAAACTTCTGTAACCTGAAAATGCTGCAAATAAAATAGCTGGTTTAACCCCTCATGACTGATATAGCTTAGTCTTGCCAGCATCTGCAATACCTGCACTATTTTCAGGTACATATAAGGGGGTATGCGAACGACCTGCCGACGTACAGGGTAAGTTGGCAGTGGTTAAGAGGTTAAACAATTTGCAGCATTTTGAAAGCCTAGGTCACTAGTTTTCAAACCTTTCCTCAGGCCCCCCAACAGGCCAGGTTTTCAAGATTGCCTTTGATGAGAGCAGGTAAAATAACCATGATTACTTAGCTGATTATTTCACCTGTGATCTAGGTTGGTTATCCTCGAAATGTTGCCTGTTAGGGAGGCCTGACGACAGGTTTGAAAACCAGTGCCCTAGGTTACTGATTTTGGTTTCTGGCTTTTCTAGTGAGTGTTGGATAAAGCACAATTTTCCCACAAAAGCAAAAGTTGTGTAATGTCCTTTGGAGGATATGGGACTTGAGAGAAAGCAATGAAAATGATTATATTGTGCATAACAATATGGCTTTAAACATTACACAAGGAAGAAAACTGCAGCTATTAAATTAACTGCTACCAGTAACAAAATGGCTAGTGACTGTTTTCTATTTTAATATTCTGCAGGTGGTAAGTTGCAATACAAGGCATGAAGTAGGTAAAAGTGTTATCATGTATATTGTTGCAATGAATAGCTTTAGTTTAAGGTATTTTTAGTACATACACCGTTTAAATCAAACACAATCTTATTACACCAGTGTATTTGTATAAAGGCACCTTCTTTCTACCCTTTTGCTCTCTTTTTAACAAGACTGCTAGAAAAGCAGATAAATCAATGTGAAATTGACAGATCATCTTCAGAGGAAAGTCATATGGGATTGAATATGCTAAACATTAGCCAACATTTAATAGGGACATTCTCACATCCAAATTGCCTATAAATGATTTGAACAATCATATGAAATGTCTGTGTGTGGAGTAACCTTACCAGTGTGACTTTATACAAATGGAATGGACTTAGCCCTTGAACAGATGTTCTCTGCTACCTACAGCGATGGGTTTTAGTAAAACTTTTGAATTGTGAGAGATCATTTTTGTTAGTACTTGTTCATCATTATGCAAATGCAGTTGTGACACTATAGTGATTAACTTGTCTTATGACTCATACAAATAATCATGTACAAATGCAAATTAGACACTCTAAACATTCTTAAGTTTTGTATTGAATGTTCTTTAACCCTACCTGCTATTAATTATACCTGTTCAATCAGAGCCATATCTGATCTTGCACCTCATCATAATAAAACCTACCGAGACCCAATAGCCCAACCCACTACACAACTTATCCCCCTTTGTGATCATTCCTAATTGGGACTTCCCATACCACAAACCCCAGCTCCCCAAAACTCCCTATCGCTATAGGGAACCCCCATACATATACCCATCACTGCAATACCCCCAAACACAACACACACCAAAAATGAACAAAATGGTTATGTATGTTTTGCCAATCACATTATTTGCAAACCATCTTTGCTATTAGGTTATATAACGCTGACATTTTGGAAATCAGTGTTCACAAGAGACATGATAGCTAAGGATGGCTGTTGGCAAACTGAATCATTATTCCAAATATAAAGTAAAAATAGGAAGGCTAGGGCTGTGTTAAAAGAGACAATCGTGTAAAAATGCCCTTTTTTGTGGTTAAAACATTTTGATTTTGAAATAAATTCTCTTACTTTACTGTGTATTCAACTCCTTCAAAAAAAAGGTTAAACACAAAGTAACACTGGAATACCCCCCACCAGTGATTGGAGCATATGAATGTATGCCTGATTCTCATGCACAGCTCTAATTATGCATTTAAAGGGGCATAAAAGTGCAAAATAAAAGACTAATTTGTTGGAGCATTTTATTATTGTTTGCATGTAACTGTGTTTAGCCCCTGCAAAGGGATTAACCCTTTCGTGTCAGAGTTAACGTATCTACATCGGAACAACTGTTCCGATGTAAACAAATTGAAATCTTGCGATCGTGCACGTGATCACGAGATTTCAATTATGGGATCACATCAGGGGGCGTCCCTATGATGTTAGGCAAGCCCTCCAGACCGTGATCCCATCAGGAATGAATAGAGAGATTAATTGGTCGGCATTTTATTAAGATAATTTTATGATATATTTTGTGTAATATATACATGTTGAGCTTGTTCTATTTTCTCCTTTGCTTAGGTTTTCTAATTTCTACTTATAAGAAAGTTACAAGAGAAAAGGTTCTTTAGGATCATCTGTTTGATTAGTCTATAGTTGGTTTTTGTTTTATTTGTAAAAATTGTATAATATGTAACTAATGGTGTGGTAATTTTGTATCTCACCAGTGATTGATTATTGATTATGTTGGAGTTTGTTTGTATTTTAGGTAACTTGTGTACCTTATCACAATGTATTGATACTTTCTGCAGGTTTCATAGCTGTTTTGTTTGTATTAGATTCTCCTTAATAAATTCACTAGATGGTGCTGTTAGATTTAGTGTAAGTTGTGCACATAGAATATAAGGGTTAATCCCAGGTGCCTATTTAAACAGGTGGATCTGTCCATTTTCTTAAACTCATGATTAAGGGGCATATGCCCCGAAACATCGTGCTCTTTTGACCCTGTTATGGACATAATTTTGTAATAAAGGAATTTTTGGCATATTTGGAGACCCTCCGTACCTCAGGAGGGTCTCCAAATACCTCAGGAAAGCCAAGCGGTTAGGACGTTGTATTTCGTTCTTCGGCACTAAAGCCCAGCAAAATTCGGACTAAATACAACGTCCTACCGGCGTTAAAAGGTTAAAAACATATCTGGTAAACCAATGATAGGAGACAAATGTGTGTAGTTGCCAGTTAACTCCCAGTAGTGCATTTCTGCTGCTGAGCATATGTGCATATGCTTCTCAACAAAGAATACCAAGAGTAAAAAAAAAGTTAATTTGATACAATATGTGAATTTAAAAGTGTTTAAAAATACATGAAAGTTTAATTATGACTTCCATGTGCATTTAACCCATCATAATGTAAAGGAGTGTAAAAATTAAATGCTCTTAACAAAATTGCAGTTATTTTCTACACTAAAATGTCCCTTTAAAGGGAGATAAAAATGAAAACAAAAACTAGGTCTACCTGAGCCTATAGTCATGTTAGGAATAGTTATAGAACATATCTTTATTAGAAAATGTACTTTTATATCCTGTTATTTTTATTTCTGTACCCTACCTGGTGAGGGAACAGTGATTTAGTTTGAACATTGCCTCCATTTTCATGGTGCATTTGCACCAATCAAAGTTTTGAAATGTTCTGATTGCTGCCAGAGATGTGCAGGAGCCTGACGATCTCAAAGGAACCTACCATAATACAGAAGTAAACATTTTAATAGAGATATATTAAATAATAGTTCCTAATTATAAACTGGGGCCAGATGGTCACAGATTTATTTATTTACTAATGTCCCTTTAAGACTGTGCAATTAGATGTATGCTTAATTAGACCACATTTTTTATAGTAATACAATTTCACAAAGGAAAACATTTACAGTTAACACTAATCATTTATAAAAAAAAAAAAAGATCTATTCTTACAATTAATATTAGAAAATTCTTAAGAAAATTCATTAGAAAATAAAATTAAAAAAAATGTTGTTTTTTTTTCTTTTTTAAATGTTATCTAGCAATGAATTGCAGCAGCTCATTGGACGTATTGTATTCGTATTACATCCATATCCTCCACAGGAATGTGCTTAGCAGCTTTGAAGAATTATTCTACGATGGGCACTTTATATTGGTCCCTGTATTTGAAAGGAAGTACGTGCATTCTGGAGGTCCAAGGATTCAATTTCAGTCCGTTCATGGCTGCCAAGGATGAACCATACTCAAAAGGGAAATCTGGTGTTGTCTTCGTTGTTAGCAAATTTCTGTCTTCACTGACACATTCGTGACGTCATCTCTTTCTGAAAATGACAAAAGGGAAACAAGTGTGTTTAAATGTACTTATTCTCCTAAAAGTACATTGTAATAGAAAAGTAAACTACTTCAAAAGGACATTAAACGCTAAATAAATGCTAGATAGAGAATAACATGTAGATTTATTTTTTTTAAAGTATCATTAGCTGTTAAAATAGTGACAAGTTAAGTGTAAAGTTTTAGTGTCTATAAACAATTGGAGCTGCCATGTTGTAACTTATGTTACCCTCTCTGTTGTGGCCAATTAGGGACAGCTATATAATGGCTGTGTTGAATATATCAGTATTCTGGCACTTCCATTTCTAACAGGACCTGAAAAGTATAATGCATACTTTTACGATTTATCATTTTATATTATCATCTCAAAAGTGTTTAATGTCCCTTTAACTGCGATGTTCTGTTTTAGCACCAGTGTCCCTTTTAAATGGTGTGTTTGACCTCAACAAAGGGATTAAACACATAGTTAAACTCCTGACCAGAGCCAAAAGACATTAGAGCACCTGTGCAGGACACCATAGGTGATTGGTATCTACATAACTTGCTTACCAACCATGTTATGCTCTGGAGATACAATGTGAGCACTTAACCTTTTAATGCAGTTATGCCGTTCTATTCCGTCATAATTACACTGGGCTTTAAAGCCGTTATGACGGAATAGAACGTCATAGCTAACGGCTGTCCTGAAGCCTTCTGTGCTTCTAGGACTTGATCGCGGTCTGGAGGGTGTTCCTAGGGTTGTAGGGACGCCCCCCAGATGCGATCCAATAATTGAAATCTCGCGATCGTATGCACGATCGCGTAGTTTCAATTTGTCTACATCAGAACAGGTGTTCCGATGTAGGCACTTTAACCCTGTCACGAAAGGGTTAAGCTATTTGTTTAATCCCCTTGTTGGGGTTAAACAAAGACATTTATAACAATCCTGTAGAAAAATGTATAAAATGATTTATCTACAAAACTTCCCATAGACTGTAATGAGGATTTGCGGTAGAGAACAATGAGATACATTTTGTTATGGATGATTGGAATTAACCCTTTCATACTGGGGGGGGAGTGCTTAGATTGAAGTACTGATGTAAACACTTGCTGGAAAATGTAAATGATCATGTGATTTCAAGGCCCAGACTGGATCATGGGGGGCTGCCTATACTGCTAGGCAAGTCCCCCAGTCCAATTTTCATTTCATGAAAGGAGGAGGCTGCAGGACGCCATATAAGGTAGGACGTTCCATACTATGACAACGGTGTTAAAGCCCAGCGTTGTTAGGATGGCATAGAACGTCCTAATGATGCAAAGAGGTTAATTACATTTTGTGTTTAAATGGGCAGTGAAGTCATAATTAGACATTCATGATTTAGACAGAGCATACTATTTGAAACAACTTTCCAATTTACTTCTATTATTTCATTTGCTTCCTTCTCTTGTTATCCTTTGCTGAAAGGTTTATCTAGGTAAGCTCAGGAACAGTAAATAACTTAGGTTCTAGCTGCTGATTGGTGGCTGCATATACCGTATATACCGATTGTCGTTGGCTCACCCATGTGTTCAGTTAGAAGCCAGTAGTGCATTAATGCTTCTTCAACAAATGATACCAAGAGAATGAAGCAAATTTGATAATAGAAGTAAACTGGAAAGTTGTTCAAAATTGTATGTTCTACCTAAATCATGAAAGAAAAAATTTGGGTTTCATGTCCCTTTTAAGTAAATTTTAATAACAGAAGTAAATTGGAAGCTTTAAATATACTGTAGTTATTTAGAATTTCTCCTTATGATGTATATCAGCTGAGACCTATTATAAGGAGCAAAATAAAAAGATCATGTCAAAAAAAGGAGAAATTAAAGGGATACTGAACCCAAATTTTTTCTTTCGTGATTCTGATAGAGCATAAAATTTTAAGCAACATTCTAATTTACTCCTATTATCAAATTTTCTTCATTCTCTTGCTAACTTTATTTGAAATGCAAGAATCTAACTAAGTTTAGATGCCGGCCCATTTTTGGAGAACATCCTGGGTTGTTCTTGCTGATTGGTGGATAATTTCATCCACCAATTAAAAAGTGTTATCCAAAGTTCTGAACCAAAAAAAAAAAGCTTAGATGCCTTTTTCAAATAAAGATAGCAAGAGAACAAAGAAAAATTGATAATGGGAGTAAATTAGAGAGTTGCTTAAAATTGCCTGCTCTATCTGAATCATGAAATAAAAAATTTGGGTTCGGTGTCCCTTTAAGTGTATCACAATAAGGTTCTCATACATTTTTTATGAGTTAATAAATATAGAACATCCTAAGCCCTCCTTTTTACGTTTTCATTAAAAAAAAATAATTAAATATTCTTAACAAAATACAATCATGCCAATAACATTTCTGAAAATGAAATCCATTCTGGAATATAAAACAGGCACTGTATGCAAAAGCAATTGTATTAAGACTCCATGTATTTAGACAAGAACTCTTCATTTAGAAATTCTAGGAAGTTAACCCCTTAACAACCAGCGTGTGCACGATGGCGTGGTTTCAATTTGTCTACATTGGAACAGCTGTTCCGATGAAGGCACTTTAGCCCTGAAACGAAAGGCTTAAAGGGACATGAAACCCAAATATTTTCTTTCATGATTCAGATAGAGAATACTATTTCAACCAACTTTCCAATTTACTTCTATTATTTAGTTTCCTTCTGTTATCCTTTGTTGAAAGGTTTATCTAGGCAAGTTCGGGAGCAGCAGAGAACCTAGGCTCTAGCTGTTGATTGGTGGCTGTATATATAATGATTGTAATTGTCTCACCTATTTGTTCAGTTAGAAACCATTAGTGCATTGCTGCTCCTTCAACAAATGATAGCAAGAGAATAAAACAGATTAAATAATAGAAGTAAATTTGAAAGTTGTTTAAAATTGTATTCTCTCTCTGAATCACAAAATAATTTTTTGGGGTTTTTATGTCCCTTTAAGCCCTGCAGTCCTGGGCTTCTCTCTGCCGCAATCTTGCTCAAAATTGTGAGATCCCGCTATTTCTGCATGCCCCACAAGTGGGGGACTGCAGAAATAGATTTGCATTGTTACCAATGCAGAGAGGGCCACTCTGTGGCCCTCTCTGCATCGGACTGTGGTGGTGCCAGTGGGTGGGTGGTTGAGGAGGGAGGCGGGTGGGCAGCCTATCGCTGTAGGAGGAGGGTGGGACCGATACGCCACACTACCGGGAAGCCTTTCTGCCAGTACTTAAGATGGCGGTGACAATTGTGAGGTGGGGAAGAGAGCTGTTTGAGAGGGGTCAGGGAGGGATCAAAGGTGAGATGTGTCAGATGAGACGCTGATATCTACACTAAAACTAAAATTAACCCTACAAGCTTCCTAATTAACCCCTTCACTGCTGGGCATAATACAAGTGTGGTGCGCAACAGCATTTAGCGGCCTTCTAATTACCAATAAGCAATGCCAAAGCCATATATGCCTGCTATTTCTGAACAAAGGGGATCCCAGAGAAGCATTTACAACTATTTGGCGGTAATATGGTGGCATGAAATATACCAAAATGGGCCAAGATCAATACGTTGGGTTGTCTACTAAAAAAAAAATATAGTTTAGATAGGTAAATATAAAAAAGTAGTGATGGCAAAAATGCTCTGGTCTTTTGGGAAAGTTTTAGTCTAAAATACCCGGTCCTTAAGGGGTTAATTCAATCATTCACTAATTCAATACACAGTATCTGTGTTTTGTTAATATAAACTCTACTTGCAAAGCATTGTCTAAATTGCATTCTCATGTCAAGCCACTGTGTGGCAGCAAATGAACTTGGAAATATTACTCAAAAACAGATTTTCAGATACAGTATCTGCAAATACAGCAATAATTGCTAAATATAATCCAGCATTTTTTATTTTAAAATGTTCAATAAAATATTTTTTTAGAAAATCATAACAAGACAGCTGTCTTTTAAAATCTAAAACAATACTATCCATGGGAATTAGAGGGACGTGTAAGTAAAAATTAAACTTCATTAAAGGGACATTATACACTAGATTTTTCTTTGCGTAAATGTTTTGTAGATGATCCATCTATTTAGCCAATACAGCTTTTTTTTTTTTTTTTTTTAAGTATAGTTTTGCTCATTTTTAAATAACATTGCGCTGATTTTCAGACTCCTAACCAAGCATCAAAGTTTTAGAAGAATACTGATATATACCTACTCCAGCTTGCTCCTGTTTGTGTAAAAAGTATTTTCATATGCAAGGGGAGGGGGGGAGCGTCTTCTCTTTTTGCTATATAGCCCCTTTATGTGGGTGTCCCAGACTAACCTTTTCAACAGTGCTACACTGGGAGCTTCTAAGTAAGTTTTTTAAACGGTTTTATGCTGTATTTTTAGATCAGTATCTGTGCATATTCTTCTTTATAGTAGTGTCTATTACATGCAGTTATATGAAAATTGGTGTATACTGTCTTTAAGACAGAGCATGACATTTTGAAAATACTTTCTAGTTTACTTATAACATTTCTTTAGTTCTGTGGGTATCTTTTGTTGAAACACATACTTAGGTAGGCACAATAGCATGCACTATTTGTATTTAAAAACATTGATGCAAACACTGATACCATATAGTTCTCAAGACCCATGCACACCACTTAGTCTACTTAAGTATGCTCATCAGCAAAGCATAATAACAGAACAATTGCATGTTTTACTTTAATCATGAAAGATTCATCTAAACTGTACCCTAGGAAGTGTTTTAACACTGTATATATAACATTGGTGGTAAATTGTGAAACAACTTGCATAATAAGCACAAAAAATAATCAAATTAGTCCCTTTCTTGTTTCCAGCAAAAATGTTAACAGGTCAGTGGTGTAATTTACAACAAACAAGACATCAAAGAATCATATGTAATATAGGATAATAGAAGTTTCTTTTTCTAAATCCTTTGTGAACCTGCCCAGACCTGAAGCAATAGTATTACTATTATTTATTATATATTACTTGCAAAAAGAAAACAGAATTTATGTTTACCTGATAAATTACTTTCTCCAACGGTGTGTCCGGTCCACGGCGTCATCCTTACTTGTGGGATATTCTCTTCCCCAACAGGAAATGGCAAAGAGCCCAGCAAAGCTGGTCACATGATCCCTCCTAGGCTCCGCCTACCCCAGTCATTCGACCGACGTTAAGGAGGAATATTTGCATAGGAGAAACCATATGGTACCGTGGTGACTGTAGTTAAAGAAAATAAATTATCAGACCTGATTAAAAAACCAGGGCGGGCCGTGGACCGGACACACCGTTGGAGAAAGTAATTTATCAGGTAAACATAAATTCTGTTTTCTCCAACATAGGTGTGTCCGGTCCACGGCGTCATCCTTACTTGTGGGAACCAATACCAAAGCTTTAGGACACGGATGAAGGGAGGGAGCAAATCAGGTCACCTAAATGGAAGGCACCACGGCTTGCAAAACCTTTCTCCCAAAAATAGCCTCAGAAGAAGCAAAAGTATCAAACTTGTAAAATTTGGTAAAAGTGTGCAGTGAAGACCAAGTCGCTGCCCTACATATCTGATCAACAGAAGCCTCGTTCTTGAAGGCCCATGTGGAAGCCACAGCCCTAGTGGAATGAGCTGTGATTCTTTCGGGAGGCTGCCGTCCGGCAGTCTCGTAAGCCAATCTGATGATGCTTTTAATCCAAAAAGAGAGAGAGGTAGAAGTTGCTTTTTGACCTCTCCTTTTACCGGAATAAACAACAAACAAGGAAGATGTTTGTCTAAAATCCTTTGTAGCATCTAAATAGAATTTTAGAGCGCGAACAACATCCAAATTGTGCAACAAACGTTCCTTCTTTGAAACTGGTTTCGGACACAGAGAAGGTACGATAATCTCCTGGTTAATGTTTTTGTTAGAAACAACTTTTGGAAGAAAACCAGGTTTAGTACGTAAAACCACCTTATCTGCATGGAACACCAGATAAGGAGGAGAACACTGCAGAGCAGATAATTCTGAAACTCTTCTGGCAGAAGAAATTGCAACTAAAAACAAAACTTTCCAAGATAATAATTTAATATCAACGGAATGCAAGGGTTCAAACGGAACCCCCTGAAGAACTGAAAGAACTAAATTGAGACTCCAAGGAGGAGTCAAAGGCTTGTAAACAGGCTTAATTCTAACCAGAGCCTGAACAAAGGCTTGAACATCTGGCACAGCAGCCAGTTTTTTGTGAAGTAACACCGACAAGGCAGAAATCTGTCCCTTCAGGGAACTTGCAGATAATCCTTTTTCCAATCCTTCTTGAAGGAAGGATAGAATCCTAGGAATCTTAACCTTGTCCCAAGGGAATCCTTTAGATTCACACCAACAGATATATTTTTTCCAAATTTTGTGGTAAATCTTTCTAGTTACAGGCTTTCTGGCCTGAACAAGAGTATCGATAACAGAATCTGAGAACCCTCGCTTCGATAAAATCAAGCGTTCAATCTCCAAGCAGTCAGCTGGAGTGAAACCAGATTCGGATGTTCGAACGGACCCTGAACAAGAAGGTCTCGTCTCAAAGGTAGCTTCCAAGGTGGAGCCGATGACATATTCACCAGATCTGCATACCAAGTCCTGCGTGGCCACGCAGGAGCTATCAAGATCACCGACGCCCTCTCCTGATTGATCCTGGCTACCAGCCTGGGGATGAGAGGAAACGGCGGGAACACATAAGCTAGTTTGAAGGTCCAAGGTGCTACTAGTGCATCCACTAGAGCCGCCTTGGGATCCCTGGATCTGGACCCGTAGCAAGGAACTTTGAAGTTCTGACGAGAGGCCATCAGATCCATGTCTGGAATGCCCCACAGCTGAGTGACTTGGGCAAAGATTTCCGGATGGAGTTCCCACTCCCCCGGATGCAATGTCTGACGACTCAGAAAATCCGCTTCCCAATTTTCCACTCCTGGGATGTGGATAGCAGACAGGTGGCAGGAGTGAGACTCCGCCCATAGAATGATTTTGGTCACTTCTTCCATCGCCAGGGAACTCCTTGTTCCCCCCTGATGGTTGATGTACGCAACAGTTGTCATGTTGTCTGATTGAAACCGTATGAACTTGGCCCTCGCTAGCTGAGGCCAAGCCTTGAGAGCATTGAATATCGCTCTCAGTTCCAGAATATTTATCGGTAGAAGAGATTCTTCCCGAGACCAAAGACCCTGAGCTTTCAGGGATCCCCAGACCGCGCCCCAGCCCATCAGACTGGCGTCGGTCGTGACAATGACCCACTCTGGTCTGCGGAATGTCATCCCTTGTGACAGGTTGTCCAGGGACAGCCACCAACGGAGTGAGTCTCTGGTCCTCTGATTTACTTGTATCTTCGGAGACAAGTCTGTATAGTCCCCATTCCACTGACTGAGCATGCACAGTTGTAATGGTCTTAGATGAATGCGCGCAAAAGGAACTATGT
Source organism: Bombina bombina (assembly GCF_027579735.1). Taxonomy (NCBI): domain Eukaryota; kingdom Metazoa; phylum Chordata; class Amphibia; order Anura; family Bombinatoridae; genus Bombina; species Bombina bombina. The sequence continues at coordinate 651,027,200 of NC_069500.1, read as the reverse complement.
CCATTGCCGCTACCATCAACCCGATCACTTCCATGCACTGAGCTATGGAAGGAAGAGGAACGGAATGAAGTATCCGACAAGAGTCTAGAAGTTTTGTTTTTCTGGCCTCTGTTAGAAAAATCCTCATTTCTAAGGAGTCTATAATTGTTCCCAAGAAGGGAACCCTTGTTGACGGGGATAGAGAACTCTTTTCCACGTTCACTTTCCATCCGTGAGATCTGAGAAAGGCCAGGACGATGTCCGTGTGAGCCTTTGCTTGAGGAAGGGACGACGCTTGAATCAGAATGTCGTCCAAGTAAGGTACTACAGCAATGCCCCTTGGTCTTAGCACAGCTAGAAGGGACCCTAGTACCTTTGTGAAAATCCTTGGAGCAGTGGCTAATCCGAAAGGAAGCGCCACGAACTGGTAATGTTTGTCCAGGAATGCGAACCTTAGGAACCGATGATGTTCCTTGTGGATAGGAATATGTAGATACGCATCCTTTAAATCCACCGTGGTCATGAATTGACCTTCCTGGATGGAAGGAAGAATAGTTCGAATGGTTTCCATCTTGAACGATGGAACCTTGAGAAACTTGTTTAAGATCTTGAGATCTAAGATTGGTCTGAACGTTCCCTCTTTTTTGGGAACTATGAACAGATTGGAGTAGAACCCCATCCCTTGTTCTCTTAATGGAACAGGATGAATCACTCCCATTTTTAACAGGTCTTCTACACAATGTAAGAATGCCTGTCTTTTTATGTGGTCTGAAGACAACTGAGACCTGTGGAACCTCCCCCTTGGGGGAAGTCCCTTGAATTCCAGAAGATAACCTTGGGAGACTATTTCTAGCGCCCAAGGATCCAGAACATCTCTTGCCCAAGCCTGAGCGAAGAGAGAGAGTCTGCCCCCCACCAGATCCGGTCCCGGATCGGGGGCCAACATTTCATGCAGTCTTGGTAGCAGTGGCAGGTTTCTTGGCCTGCTTTCCCTTGTTCCAGCCTTGCATTGGTCTCCAAGCTGGCTTGGCTTGAGAAGTATTACCCTCTTGCTTAGAGGACGTAGCACCTTGGGCTGGTCCGTTTCTACGAAAGGGACGAAAATTAGGTTTATTTTTTGCCTTGAAAGGCCGATCCTGAGGAAGGGCGTGGCCCTTACCCCCAGTGATATCAGAGATAATCTCTTTCAAGTCAGGGCCAAACAGCGTTTTCCCCTTGAAAGGAATGTTAAGTAGCTTGTTCTTGGAAGACGCATCAGCCGACCAAGATTTCAACCAAAGCGCTCTGCGCGCCACAATAGCAAACCCAGAATTCTTAGCCGCTAACCTAGCCAATTGCAAAGTGGCGTCTAGGGTGAAAGAATTAGCCAATTTGAGAGCATTGATTCTGTCCATAATCTCCTCATAAGGAGGAGAATCACTATCGACCGCCTTTATCAGCTCATCGAACCAGAAACATGCGGCTGTAGCGACAGGGACAATGCATGAAATTGGTTGTAGAAGGTAACCCTGCTGAACAAACATCTTTTTAAGCAAACCTTCTAATTTTTTATCCATAGGATCTTTGAAAGCACAACTATCCTCTATGGGTATAGTGGTGCGTTTGTTTAAAGTGGAAACCGCTCCCTCGACCTTGGGGACTGTCTGCCATAAGTCCTTTCTGGGGTCGACCATAGGAAACAATTTTTTAAATTTGGGGGGAGGGACGAAAGGAATACCGGGCCTTTCCCATTCTTTATTAACAATGTCCGCCACCCGCTTGGGTATAGGAAAAGCTTCTGGGAGCCCCGGCACCTCTAGGAACTTGTCCATTTTACATAGTTTCTCTGGGATGACCAACTTGTCACAATCATCCAGAGTGGATAATACCTCCTTAAGCAGAATGCGGAGATGTTCCAACTTAAATTTAAATGCAATCACATCAGGTTCAGCCTGTTGAGAAATGTTCCCTGAATCAGTAATTTCTCCCTCAGACAAAACCTCCCTGGCCCCATCAGACTGGGTTAGGGGCCCTTCAGAGATATTAATATCAGCGTCGTCATGCTCTTCAGTATCTAAAACAGAGCAGCCGCGCTTACGCTGACAAGTGTTCATTTTGGCTAAAATGTTTTTGACAGAATTATCCATTACAGCCGTTAATTGTTGCATAGTAAGGAGTATTGGCGCGCTAGATGTACTAGGGGCCTCCTGAGTGGGCAAGACTCGTGTAGACGAAGGAGGGAATGATGCAGTACCATGCTTACTCCCCTCACTTGAGGAATCATCTTGGGCATCATTGTCATTATCACATAAATCACATTTATTTAAATGAATAGGAATTCTGGCTTCCCCACATTCAGAACACAGTCTATCTGGTAGTTCAGACATGTTAAACAGGCATAAACTTGATAACAAAGTACAAAAACGTTTTAAAATAAAACCGTTACTGTCACTTTAAATTTTAAACTGAACACACTTTATTACTGCAATTGCGAAAAAACATGAAGGAATTGTTCAAATTTTACCAAATTTTCACCACAGTGTCTTAAAGCCTTAAAAGTATTGCACACCAAATTTGGAAGCTTTAACCCTTAAAATAACGGAACCGGAGCCGTTTTAAACTTTAACCCCTTTACAGTCCCTGGTATCTGCTTTGCTGAGACCCAACCAAGCCCAAAGGGGAATACGATACCAAATGACGCCTTCAGAAGTCTTTTCTAAGTATCAGAGCTCCTCTCACATGCGACTGCATGCCATGCCTCTCAAAAACAAGTGCGCCACACCGGCGCGAAAATGAGGCTCTGCTTATGCTTTGGGAAAGCCCCTAAGGAATAAGGTGTCTAATACAGTGCCTGCCGATATTATTATATCAAAATACCCAGATAAAATGATTCCTCAAGGCTAAATATGTGTTAATAATGAATCGATTTAGCCCAGAAAAAGTCTACAGTCTTAATAAGCCCTTGTGAAGCCCTTATTTACGATCGTAATAAACATGGCTTACCGGATCCCATAGGGAAAATGACAGCTTCCAGCATTACATCGTCTTGTTAGAATGTGTCATACCTCAAGCAGCAAGAGACTGCACACTGTTCCCCCAACTGAAGATAATTGCTCTCAACAGTCCTGTGTGGAACAGCCATGGATTTTAGTTACGGTTGCTAAAATCATTTTCCTCATACAAACAGAAATCTTCATCTCTTTTCTGTTTCTGAGTAAATAGTACATACCAGCACTATTTCAAAATAACAAACTCTTGATTGAATAATAAAAACTACAGTTAAACACTAAAAAACTCTAAGCCATCTCCGTGGAGATGTTGCCTGTACAACGGCAAAGAGAATGACTGGGGTAGGCGGAGCCTAGGAGGGATCATGTGACCAGCTTTGCTGGGCTCTTTGCCATTTCCTGTTGGGGAAGAGAATATCCCACAAGTAAGGATGACGCCGTGGACCGGACACACCTATGTTGGAGAAAATGTTCTCATATATACTTATAGCATTTTTATTGCACTATTGCCTGCATATACTTGTTTGACCACTGCAGAAGGATTAAAATCATAGTTAAAGTTAGCTCCAGAGCAGCAAGGCACCATTGGGAGCTAGATGAACACTGTTACATCTGGTAAACCAATTACCAGATCAAATGTGTGTAGCCACCAATAGTCAACAAGCTCCTAGTAATGCATTGCTGCTTTTAAAGAAATGTACATATGCTTTTCAACAAAGGAAACCAAGAGAACAAAGAAAATGTGATAGAAATCAATTCAGTGTCTTAAAGGGACAGTAAATGAATTGTATCAAGATATTTCTGATGTGTTACTATAGAATAACATATCAGCCAAGTCTTAGAACAAATTTAAAGTGATAGTAAACTTTAACTTATCAAACGGCATAAAGGTAATCTTTGCCATTAAAAAAGTATACGTGTACCTTTTTTGTTTTTAATCCATTGTGAAAGGGTTAAATTAGTTGATATGGTAATGCTTCAATTGCAGTGTTATGCCTGCCCACTTGAATGAACTTTTTTTTTTTTTACAATTCCAGTTAACATCCAGTCAACATGTGTCATTTGACAATCTTTAAAGGGACATAAAACAAGTTGGGATAGAGACAAAATATAATAATATGTACTTTAATTACTTTACCTGCAAATTTATACTGCAGTACCTCGCCATTAACCCTTTCTTTTTAGTTTCTGAATTGTAAAGCTCTAACTCCCCCCACAAAATTACTTTTATGGCTGTATCTATGTTTATTGTTCTTTTGGTAGAATACAAAAGTTAATAGGGATTATCTGCTGGAGCATGCCTAGAAGCTGTGAACTCAGTTGAAATACAATGCCTGTGTCTAAACACTGATAAGAGAGGGTGGAGTTGGCTGCTCCAGGCAGCTTAGCTATGTAATTCATTTTGCTTATTTTTGAAAATTATTTTAAAATACTTGCCAGCAATTGTTAAACAATTTTTATGCAAACTATTTTAAATTAATTAGCCCTTTTAGGTTATGCACAGATTCTTATAGTCTAAAATCACCATCACTTTACGGCGATGTACCCACTATACTGAAAATGTCAATACTTAAGTGCTGGTTATAGAAAAGCTACAATGATGTTTACAAGAAATTAGTCTCCCAGTGGGGGTGGGACAGAGATACTAAAATATTAATTTTCCATTGTTTTCTCTGTGTATTGGTCTCACTGTGTACAAAGTGAGGTATAAGATGAAGATTTGGAGTAAATATAGACTGATAAGCTACTGATGTATGCTCTCCCTGCATGCTCAGCCCATTTGATTGCGTTGTGGGTTCAATTAGCAGGGACAGCTATTTCATATATAAAAATCTACCCAAATAAGCAATTTCCCATACATTTTATACTCAGCAGCTAGTATAACAAGTCATTGTAAATATAGTAAGGGGAAACACATTTTACACTAGGGAAGTTTATGAATGCCATGTTTGTTCTTAAAGGGACATGAAAGCCAAAATAAAGCTTCATGGTTCAGATAAAGCAGAGGTTTTCAAAGTCTTAGGCGGTAGCCTCCCCTCTGACGAAATTTACAAGACAGTGCTCCACCCCCCATAATAGATTTTATATAATTTTTTCTCTTTAAAGAAAATTGTAATATTTTAATTTTAGCTTTCATTTGGGATATTTACATCTGACCCAGGGTTCACTCATGTTTCAATTTGCACTTTGTTACCCCTGTGTTAAAGGGACACTCAAGTCAAAATAAACTTTTATGATTCAGAGAGAGCAGCAGTTTTAAGACACTTTCCAATTTTCTTCCATTATCAAATTTTTCACAGTCTTTTTATATTTACACTTTCTGGGGAAAAATACTGCACAAGCTCACAGGGTATACGTATACTGGTCTGTAATTGGCTGATATCTGTCACATGATACAGGAGGCCGGAAAATAGGAGAAAAAAATAAATTGGTCAGAAGAAAATCTTCTGCTTATTTGAAATTCAGAGCAAGCGCTATTGCATTGTCTTTTTATCATGTACTTGTTAATTATGTAATTCTACTTCCTTGAGTGGTCATTTAAATTATGAATACAACAAACACAACGCAGTCAGTAAGTGATTTCAACCTTAGTGTTTTTCTTCCACCAAAAGTCTGCCCTCTGCCTTATTTCATTTTGACATGGCAAGTGGCATTGCTGGCTCTTTAAAACTGTTCTATTTTTTTCCAAAGTCAACTGCTGTCTGTGGTTTCCATAGGATGGTGCAAAGGGTCATTGCTCCTCCGCCTCCCCTTGTATGCTCTAGGGCCCCCCTGGGGAGAACAGCCTCACATTGAGATAAAGCATGCACATTTAAGAGATTAATCCATTTACTTCTGTAATCAAATGTCCTTGTTGTTTAGGTATCATTTGTTGGAAAGTATATGCTCAGGTACAACAGTGCACTACAGCAATAGATGGCTGTGCACAAATGCCTTCTGTCATTGGCTCATTAGATGTGTTTAGCTAACTCTCAGTAGTGCATTACTGCTCTAGAACTAAATGTAATTATATGTTTAACCACTTTGCAGAGGTTAAACTCATAGGATTGCTCACAATCTATCATTTGTTAGACAGATCTGATGTGATGTTTTTAATGTTAGCACAATCCAAATCAGTCATTTTCATTGTTTATTGGCAGCACTTTTGACATTATTGGTTTGGTGAAAAATGTGCCAGTCCTGTTTTTATGATCACAACCCAAATTCATATTTAAATTATTCAATTCTACAGCTAAAAGGACTTGATAAACCCTACACAACACTTTCTGACTTATTACTGACCACCCCAAAATGTTGTAACAGTGACTTTATGCATTTCAACAATGAAATTATCCTCCCATACTATGGGCTAGATTATGAGTGAGCGCAATTTATCGCTCTTGCGTTAAACTTGCTAGAAGTAAGCTTTATGTGTTCGTCAGGTAGCACGCGTGTTACAAGCTAAAAGTAAAAAGTTTTCAAACTAGCAATAACCCTACATGCGCAAAAAGCTGAACTTTGCATATTACAACTGTGGTAAATATTCCCCCAAAGACTTAAGTTCGAAAAAGTGGAGGAAAAAACCTCACACCCCCAGTTAAACTCTGTTGGTTGCACAGACGCAGTTGAAATATTTATTAACATATACGTCTAAAAAAGCTTCCTGTATTATGCGTCAGAAAAAGCTTCCTCTGTGTCTGCGCATGCGAGTAAGCAAACAGTCACAGAGGCATAGCTTGAGCAATTTTTCTACAATAAAAAAGCTACCCTATAACTCTGCATGTGCTGTCTGAGGTGACAGAATTCCAAACAGATCTGTGATACAGATTTGGAATGTGATGAAGTGAAATAGCGCGTGCGCAGTGCTAGGGTAGCTTTTTTTAGACTGACTTGATGGCTCTCTATGGCCCCAGTGAGAGAAGTGACAGCAGTGATCACTGCATATTCAGCAAATCATTTAAAACAGTGATTATATACATTTACATAATTAGAGCTATTGGGGTTGTGAAACAAAATAACATTTCTCCCACAAGAAAAATGCAATAATCCTCTTTTTAGGCACAGATCAAATATAATTTGAAACAGTAAAGCTACATGAAATTTAGCCTTTTCTAACTCATCTAAAATGTTACAATATGAGTCTAACATCATTGTCTACACCACTGAAAAGTTTGTATATTTTTAAAGTATCGCTAAGTTTAGAAACAATTGGTAGTTCAGTGTATAGTCAGTAATTTTATGTTTTAAAAAAGTTACAAGTTTCAACTGTACAATATTTAACAGCTCATATAGATCCATTACAAAGTAAAGAAGAAGAAAAAAAATACACTGGTTCACGTTCACATTTGTCTGTATATGAACAGCATTCTTAAAAGATTATAAATTGTTATTACACCTGAAATAGGTTTAACTAGTTCAGTAATGTCCTGTTTTTGAAATGGAAGTCAAAAGATATGCAGACAAAACACAACAGCAGATCATATTTTTTGTAATTCAATATTTATGAATGCAAATTTGTAACAAAAATACAGATATTTATTTTGTTTTAACAAAACGAATATTCAAATGAATGCACTAACTAATTTAAAGGGACATTAAACCCAAAACATTTCTTAAAGAATAGCAAATATATATACAAATTAAATTTCTTAGTATATATGTATTACCATTTAAATTAGCATTTTAAAGGATAATACTTAGCTACAGCACGCTGGGGAGCTGCGCTAATCCGCTCCTTCTGCACAGTTTATGGCCACGCTAATAGTAGGCATGGTGCTGCGTTTACCAGAGCTTTTATAAAGGAGAAAGTTATTTAGCACAAGCTATGGGATACACCGCCCCCAAAGCTCCCTATTAGCACTACCTTGGAATCTGTAAAGAAGTGTGTCAGCTTCACGAAAACTAATGTAAATGTTAACAAATATTGAGTATTACTGAAATATTATCACTGAATAGTGCAGCAAATTAATAACAAATTTTTCAGAATACTCGTTATGAATGATTAGTCCGAAACAAATTATTTTATTAGTTGCTGCACAAGTCACCCATGAAAAAAGACATCAAACTTAAAATAAAATCCTTCATAACATATTGAATGTGACATTGCGTTTCAAAAATGTTATGCACTGTTTTGTTAAAGCATGTGATTTTTTTAATTACTGTTTAACTCTATGGTGTTGATCACAATCTTTCCCTAACTCCTTCCGGTAACAAGAATTCAGAAACGAAAATCTCACGGCCGTGAACAAATTTTTACTTGTAAAGTTCCTGAAAACACATTTTCAGTTGTTAAGTACAAAATTGAAACTGGGAATCCAACCAAAACTGACACACAAAATGGCTGTTTCACACTCCTTAACCTTTTGCCGCCATTATGCCGTTGTATTCCGTCACAACGGCGCTGGGCTTTAAAGCTGTTATGACGGAATACAACGTCATAGCCAACAGCTGTCCTGGTGCCTACTGCGTTTGCAGGATTTGATTGCGGTCTGGAGACCCAATCCCATAATTGAAATCTCGTGATCGTTTGCACGATCGCGTGATTTCAATTTGTCTACACTTTATAACCCGGTCACGAAAGGATTAAGGTTACATTACTGTTGTTTTGAATAACAATGTGTAAGAAAAATATTTACATGTGTGAGATTAACATATTGTAATCTGAATCCATCCTGGTAAACAACATGAATGCCATTTGTATATAGGCATGATGGGAATACTGAGCATGTTTGCACATTGATTATATTGTCACTTTTAAGTATTTATTTCCAAGCATTTATTGAGGAAGTACCATTTTCCAGTATGGCGAGATTTACATCAGAATTTAAGAAGTACACTGCGCGAAATTAGTTTATATTAAAAGAAAGCATCCACAACTGACCTCGTCATGTAGAAGGGAATTATAATAGTTCTCATACTGTAATCGTGAAACTGCTAAGTTACGAGGTTTCCACCATTGCAATAATGAAGCTGCACAAATGTTACCAAAACTTAAAAACTGTAGAGAAGAAACTTAGCCATTGCCCAGTTTCTACCATGAAGAGGAGGTTCTGGGTATTGTAATGAGCAATGTTAGTACCTTCTCATTTAAAAAAAAAAAAAGTAATAGAAAAGATCTCCGTAGCCAACAAACAAGACAGAATGGCAAACAGTGATTCCTGAGCACAGTGTACCATTTTCTGATATTGTGGTTTTGTCACTGGTTGGGAGATCCCCTGTCCCTTCTGCTGCTTCCCCCTGAATATCCTGGTTTACAGGGTGAAACCAGGGACTGCCCCAGCTCTGTCTACTATGTCCACCCAGTCCCAAGACACATCCAACCCCACCCACAGCATACAGTGGTTTCGCCCCTGTTGTCATGGTTCAGATCACAAAACGCCCAGTAAGTAGTCGACCCACAGGTTCCTTCACCTTCCAATCCCAGAATGCCTCTGGCAAATTATTGGGAGGTGTAAGTAAAATGTTTTTTTATACAAATACGTATGTTTTGGAATGAAGGCCATATCATTTGACTTTCCAGATACAATAAATGACAAAATTTTCTTCAAAAATACTGAAAATATGTTCTCTCTCGCTGTAAAATCCTTTGTTGATCACTGTTTCTGTTTATTGTTCTTAGTGTTTCTGATTTCAAATGGAATGTATAAATCATGATTTTCATACAAGTACTCTGTCATTAAGTGGGTGAGCATACAACATGTACTTAAACTGACCACAAAATGTGTGCTGATAACACCAGATATGTGCAGATTAGCATAAGAATTTATTTTAACCATAGAAACATTTTTCCCATTCATCTAACTTGGCAACAAGAAGCCTTTACATTTTCAGCTTTGTGTGTTGATTAGGCGCTCCCTTTCATTAGGGCTTGTAAATATATGTTCTACAAGGTAAATAAAACAGCAACTGGTCAGTATTATGGCACAACTGTCAATTAAATAAGTCATTTCTCTAGAAGCCTAAGTGGGCTAATTTACATTTAGTCTTCTTTTAAGGACATTTAGAAGCATTTACCATAAGTAATGAGTTATTGATGATGATCTTTTAATCATTCTGTTAGTTTGAATGCAAATTCATGAAATATCAAGGTGTACTTGGATTTGCACTACATTATTCCTTTTGTGGTGTCCAGAAGATGGGTGGGCAAGAGGGGGCTACCAACTCTCATAGAATATTCCTTATTATATTCTATATATGCATCCATTTCAGTCACTTGTTTGATGCCAATGATTCACCACATTTAAAATATGTACAACAAGAATACCTCTACTGTTGCTTTTGCACATGTTGCCATGGATATCATTTTTTTCAGGGCATTTTTTATATATATATATATATATATATATATATATACAGGGTCATATTATTTTTTGAGGTATGTCACTAGTTTATTGCACTTAACATATAATTATACTTTTCTCAAGAGGTATATAGGAATGGATGACGCTATATGTTAACATGAGGAAAGTCCTTATTTAAGGTATGTCTCACCTTTCTTTGATATAGGGAAAGCATATGCCCAAAATATAGTTCATTGGTGACAACAGGGAGAAGGGGCAATATCTAGTAAGGTGGGAATTAAAGAACTCTGAACTTTATATATAAATAGTAAAGCAGAAGTATAGCCCCTAAATGCACAGTCAGAGGTACAGTGGCAACACTTAAAAAAAAAAAAAATCCCTGGTAATGTGAATTTTTAGTTTTTTCGATCACTAACTTTGCTCCACTTGTTTATAATGTGCTTTCCCGTTATGTTTCTATCCAAAATCTGCTAACAAAAAAACTCCCCCTTTTTCTAGTCATACTGACGGACTATAATCTAGTCTTTATAGGGCATGATCTAATATTGAAAAAATGTGATATCATTTGCATATATTTGCATATATATATGGTTTTAGTATAGCCAGTAATATTCTGTTATTTGTTGCTCAGGGGTGATTTTATATCAAATCTTAACAGATTAATGAAACTAGACCACAACGGCACATTCTTTATTTAGTTATTCTTAACTGCATCTTTTCATTAACTATGTTGCCAATTGGCTTCCCTCTACCTAGACTTATAATGTTTTATAACTAAGATAGCCAATGTCGGGAATAAGATACAGTGAAAAAAGTAGCTGTGGCATTATCGTTGGTAAATGCTGATTGTAAAAATAAGCCTGAAAGTGTTTTACCAAACCGCGACAAACTAATGGTCTTTTGTCTTTATAACCGAGTTACTATTATAAAAAATGTATTCAGGTTTTAATGTAACAATGTATCACTGTGTCTGGTTGTTTTAACATGTTAAGTGATTGTTACATTTACGGTGTGATAGCGTAAAGGAAGCACAATAGATCCTCACACCCATCTTTGACAAAGCGCCAGAAGGGCGTGAAATGCATCAGATGATGTCACCCTCCATATGTACCTACGCTCCAGGTCACTGTCTGTTTATTGAGGCTGACTTGTTTTATTATGTTTGAAATAAAAGATATGTTTTACTCCATAGCGCTCTAACAGTTTAATGACTTCTTCTACGTTGTCACTGTACCTCTGGCTGTGCGTTTAGGGGCCATACTTCTGCTTTATATGTGCAGCTGCTAGCTACGGCTTGATAGCGATTTTGCTCCAGAGGAGACACTGGAGCGGTTCCACTGCACCCGTATGGTTAAGAAGTTTTTCCCCTCCAGAACTTGGGGCATATCTATCAAGCTCCGTACGGAACTAGAAACACCAGTTATGAAGCAGCGGTCCTTTCACCCTCATGAGAGCTCCGCCCATATACCTTTAAATGTTCAGCAGCTACATGCAACGTTGCTTGGTAATTTTTCCCCAGTATCACTGGAATTCCCAGCTCCGTTACAAGCACTTCTACGCAACTCTCCTACTGAGAACCTAAGCTTTGAGGATTGGCCGTCACCGGTGACGTCATACGCCGACGGCACACACCCACCTAGCCAGACAACCTTGCTCACGCTGAGAGACGGACTTCTCACACGCTGTGCGGAACAGCAACAGGGGGCAAGTGAACAGCAGGCTTTGTATCTAAACCGGAACCAATTCCTCCGGTCTCACAGAGACATCGCAATTAAGTTAACTCTCTTGCCCGTTAAAGTAATTTTGTGCCAGATCTTACGCTAATGATACAGATACAGCGCAACACCTCCTATACCTTTGTGCACTTCTCTGTCACTCTCTCTCAGCCTGGGTCCTCTGGTCACGCAGCGTCCGAGTCTGCCTGTCATGTACGTCAAACACTGACCGTGTCTTCTGCCATAATATTGAAACAAAGTTATATAAAACAATAACTTATCTCCTCCTGGCTTATCATTTAACCAACTGACGCTCTGCATATTTAAACCTGTTAACCAAGTGTATCATTTTACCAACTGAGGCTCTGCATATTTTAACCTGTTACCCAAGTGTATTATTCAATATGTTAAGCAGCTTGTATACTACACTGAATTAACTCTAAACGATCAGACCACACCTCTTCACATGTGACATAGGTTTGGAATATCTGAACTTCAGGACCCAAAGATTAGGGTCATTCTGTCTGAAGTTTCTCACCTCATAACATTTTGTTGTACACACTGATAATACTGTGTTGTAATCTCCTAGTGCCATTCTCCTAGCCTGGTGCCAGTATTTAAGTGTGCATAACTAACACATATATATTTACTCTATCTAAATCCGCAGTTGTGGTCTAAACCTTAAGGAATAACCTCCTTCTATTTCTAGGGACAGAGCAGTCCTGACAGAATGTGATAGGCTAATTAAAAAATTCCTCAAATTTAATATGAATTTATCACAATAATTACAGCACCAGATAGATAATTCAATTGTGTGACTTCTACAGTATATGCAAGTCCAAAAAAATCACTAGAGTCTGCTCCCCTTCTTCTGTGAATAGTAAAAAAGAGGACGCCTCATAGTGTAACTTTCATCTCCTTGAGTTACGCTATGAGGCACCCTCTTTTTTTACTTTTCAAGAGACATATAGGGGCATATTTATAAAGCTCTGTATGGAGCTTGATGCCCTGTGTTTCTGGCGAGCCTTCAAGCTCGCCAGAAACACAAGTTATGAAGCAGCGGTCTAAAGACCACTGCTCCATAACCTGTCTGCCTGCTCTGAGGTGGCGGACAGACATCGCCGGAAATCAACCTGATCGGGTTGATTGACACACCCTGCTAGCGGCCGATTGGCCGCGAATCTGCAGGGGGCGGTATTGCACCAGCAGTTCACAAGAACTGCTGGTGCAATGATAAATAGGCCCCATAATCTCTTTTAACATCGGAGTGCAGTTTTCCTACATAGTTAGTGTTCCACTCTACAGGTAGTATTCTTGTCACAATTAGCTGGTGCATGATCGGCCTCTCACTAGATTCTAAAGAGATCCCTGGGCTGGTGAGATTCTTTAAGAATGCTCACCAGCCCTTTCATTTCCCAGGTGGAATTATATAAAGCCACTTGGTACCCTGAAAGCAGGGTGTCTCGCTAAGGCACGCATACTGCATGTTTGTATGGGAAGGGCATGCATACATTACAAAAGGCAATGGATTATAAAACTTTTTTTGAGTTACTCTTTAATTCCAACTTAAAGGGACATTAAACACGGAATAAATTTCCTTTACATTATTCCCTGCCTCTGTCTAGTCAAGGGTGTTGCAATGTTGAAATCTATCTTTCACTGCATTCCAGTGTTGATGTGTATGCACATTTGCAGCAACTCTCCTTCAGATACCCGCAGTCGACCTAGGTTACAAAATCATGGCAGCCATAGTTAGAGAAAAGAATATAAAAAGTTTAGGGCTAGATTACGAGTGGAGCACAATTAAACTGCTCCACTCAGTAATACCAGCGCCTGTAAATGTGCGCTGGTATTACAAGTAAGGCGCAATGTAAACGCAACTTTGCGTTTGCATTGCCTAGAAGCCTTGCACTCACGAGAGAGCTCCAATGGGAGCCTCATTCTCATGCTGTCAGACATGGCAAACCACTTAGCGCAGTGCATGGGGCAATTTACGCAGGGCTGGGCAGCAATAATTAAATATATATGAATATATAAATAAATGAGTATATGCACATATTAGCACATAAATATACTGTATATGTTTATAAGCATATATATATTTAGAGTAAAAACACAGTCCCCATTTTCAGTGCTGTTTTTTTTTTCTCAAACACCTCACATCACCTCACTTTAACCCCTTATAACTGCTTTGTGTATTTTTTTAATGAAAAAAATAAAAATGCTCATATTTTTTATTTATTCTAAAGAACTGTCCAATTTGGGCAACTTTTTGGGGGGCAATTTGGGCAACTTTTTTTTACTTACCAGATGTCTGACCTCTAGTTAATTGTGCTTGGCGAAAAGTGAAACTGTAAGCCCATGGGAGCATTAACCAGACACATGTAATGGCTGGTTATTTAGCGTGCGCCCATAAAGGGGCAAACTTGCCCCTTTTACGGGCGCACGCTAAAGTAGTACTCCACTTGTAATCTAGCCCTTAGTGTTTAATGTCCCTTTAATATAGGCAAGTTATTTTTTGTTTTCCATTAAAACTGAAATAAAGTCGCATTACTGAGTTATGCTTTATCATCACTATCTATTTTTATTCCAGCATACTGAATATTTTATACAATTTCTTCCCTGAGCTTTCTAAATTCAAATATTCTATGAAGCATTACCTAAAAGGGACATTAAAGTATACAAATACATTGCTTATATGTGTTAGAATGCTTTAGTACTGCACTATCAATTCCATATAACTGCACCCATTTCCGCAGTTCTAGAGCAGCAATGCGCTACTGGGAGTTAGCTTAATTCATTTGTGAGAGAATGACAAGAGGCATATGTGTACCAATTAGCAGCTAGCTCACAGTAGTGTATTGTTGCTCATTAGCCTCCCTAGGTATGCTTTTCAACAATGGATACTACTAGAACAAAGTTAATTTGTTGTCAAACATAAATTAAAAAGTCTTAAAGGGACACTGAACCCAAAAAAAAATATTTTGTGATTCAGATAGAGCATGAAATTTTAAGCAACTTTCTAATTTACTCCTATTATCAAATTTTCTTTATTCTCTTGGTATCTTTATTTGAAATGCAAGAATGTAAGTTTAGATGCCGGCCCATTTTTGGTGAACAACCTGGGTTGTCATTGCTGATTGGTGGATAAATTCATCTACCAATAAAAAAGTGCTGTCCAGAGTTCTGAACCGAGAAAAAAGCTTAGATGCCTTCTTTTTCAAATAAAGATAGCAAGAGAACGAAGAAAAAATGATAATAGGAGTAAATTAGAAAGTTGCTTAAAATGACATGCTCTATCTGAATCACAAAAGAAGAAATTTGGGTTCCGTGTCCCTTTAAAATTGAATTTGGTAGCTTATGCATGAAAGTTTATTTTTTGCTTCCTTGTCCCTTTAAAAAGATTATTAAAACTACTTATAGGTAACCTTATATCAAGAAACAATACCATGTTTACAATGTAATTACTGTCATATAGTTAGGCACGTCCTGAGCTTCCATAACCTGCTTGTCATTAAAGGGACATGAACCCCAATTTTTTTCTTTCATGATTTAGAAAAAGCGTGCAATTTTGAACAACTTTCTAATTTACTTCTATTATATAATTTGTTTCAGTCTCTTGATATTCTTTGCTGAAAAGCATATCTAGATAGGCTCAGTAGCTGATGATTGGTAGGTGCACATAGATGCCTCGTTTGATTGGCTCACCCATATGCATTGCTATTTCTTCAACAAAGGATATCTAAAAAATAAAACTAATTAGATAATAGAAGTAAATTTGAATCTTGTTTAAAATTACATTCTCTAACTGAATCATGAAAGAAAAATTTTGGGTTTAGTGTCCCTTTAAGTTTGAAATATAAAAAAAAGGAATTTTCTGACAGAAACAGTTAAATGCCCACTGCAGTTTACAGTATAGTTACTCAAAAGAGCAATAACTCTGAGTAACAATTATTCCAAACTCAATGATTCTGAAAGGAAAGCAGCTGTAGACCAAACGGCCCACCAGGCCTGCCCTATATTTACAGCTGGTTAGTCATTAAACATCCAGATGTGCACAATGATCCGTAATTATTGCAGTGAGTAACCAGCATTTGTACACTAAATACAGGTTTCCTTTGTGTGTTTGCAAGCAGTGGTTAGGCTTGGGATGTCTGTTATGTTAGTTTGGGAGTTAGAGAAATGTTATGTCACATGCCTTTTATATAAGTATATAATTAGAAAGCTAGATTACCAACAACAAGCTTGCAGGGGTGCAGTGTCTGCTATACAAAAAAATACAGAATAAACAAGGACAAGTAATACTACAGTCTACTAAAGAGTTGTTAAAGGGACAGTATACACTAATTTTCATATAACTGCATGTAATATACACTACTATAAAGAATAATATGCACAGATACTAATCTAAAAATCCAGTATAAAACCTTTTAAAAACGTACTTAGAAGCTCCCAGTTTAGTACTGTTCATGATGTTAGGCTGGGACACCCAGTGAAAGGGGCTGGAAAACGAATAAGAGCAGACACTCCCCCCCTCCCCTGTATATGGAAAGACAGATAACATAAACAAGAGCTAGCAGGAGTCTGTAAACACATGTATACATCTGACACTTTTGGGCTTGGTTAGGAGTCTGAAAATCATCACAATGTTATTTAAAAAATAAGCAAAATTATACATTGTTACAAAAACACTCCCAGGTGGGCTGTATAAATGGATCATCTACAAAACATTTATGCAAAAGAAAAATCCAGTGCTAGATTTATCAATTTTTGGACAGACATGGTTTACATGAGAACCTTTATGTATTTCATTGCAAGCTGTAGTGCACATTTGTTCCCCATATCTAGCACTACACAAGTGACTGCTCATGCAATCACATGCCCTGCTCTCGCACAACCTATTGACTCATATGACCCGGGCGATTATTATTCGCTAAATTGGAGGAGAGGGTTTATAGATCAGTTGCAGGCTCAGATGAATCAACCTGCAACCGTTAGGGGCATTCATCATGTGATAAATAATCTCAGTTTAGTTGCTGGCATAGCTGTGCTTAGGTTGATTATCAACACAAACACAGACTAATTCAGGCATGTATATACGTATAGTCGTTCTGTTTTCACAAGGGGAGTGGTTTCAGACAGACTAACAAAAATTAAAGGCTATCTCAGGTGGCTTTTCCACACATTGTCACAATATTACACACCTGGGGAATTTATGGACTCCCAAAACACTTATAGGCTCATGAAAGCTTTCATTGTTGCATCTAAATAAGGGTAATCTAACTTGTATTACAATCTTTTAAAAAATCTATATTAATGTTAAAATAAAATCTGTTTAAAATAAAATCTGTGGAGGAGTGCCCTCTTCACCTACACAGCTGTGGGAGTTAACCACATCAGCAAGTGAGCAATCTGTCCCTAAAGATAATGTGCACAAACATTAATTTCCTGTTACTACAAATATTTTATATGATACTTCCAAGAGGACAAAGAGCAAAACTGGATCCAGGAAGCTTAAATGCGAATAGTTTATTTAGCAGCATAGGTGTAAGGAAGGCAATCAAAAACACCTGGCGCATTTCGCGCATGTGCACATTCGCTTTATCAGAGGCTGACGATTTTATGTGCATGGAAGCCTAAATAGGGGCCGGTAGCCAATCACCTTGACAGGTACTTATTCAAATAGTAAGGTGTCAAATGACAAGGTGTCAAATTATCACCGGTAGAGGCTAGCGAATCCTATATAAGCTTTGTTATTTTTATCCTAGTTTTTCTATATAAAATTATTCGAGGTCTTTTTTACTTAAATAATTTCCTCATTGCTCATTGAATGAAAAATAAGTATTTGATGAATAATATGTACATTACTATTTTGTTTGTATGCACATCTTTTGGTAAGTAGTCTTAAAATGTTATATTAGAATTTATATGAGCAGGGAGTGTATATAGGATTCGCTAGCGGTGATAATTTGACACCTTATCATTTGACACCTTACTATTTGAATAAATACCTGTCAAGGTGATTGGCTACCGGCCCCTATTTAGGCTTCCATGCACATAGAATCGTCAGCCTCTGATGAAGCGCCAAACGCGTCAGGTGTTTTTGATTGCCTTCCTTACACCTATGCTACTTTGTTGAAAAAACTACTCACATTTAAGCTTCCTGGCACCGGTTTTGCTCTTTGTCCTCTTGGAAGTGTTTACAGATTTAGCGGAAGGGAAAACCGATGTCTTGCTTACTGAAGCCTTAAGTCCTCCCAATAGCTGATTGGTGCACCATACCTTCCATTATTGCCTACCCCAAGATCCGGCGCCTATCGTAGGCATGTACGCTCTGACGTCAGAGAAGGTGGAGAGCCCACCGAGAAGACCAGAGGGCTTCCTCGGCTGACTGGAATCGCCAACAGAAGTTGTCCACTGCACAGTATACCACACGCACCATACTAAAGGGATAATATAAGTACAAATACTGACTGTATCGGAATCCAGCCTCATAATTAGAGACTAACACTTTTGACATTTGCATAATATATTCCAGATATTTATCTGTTTGTACTCGTTACATAAGGACTTCCTTGGTACCGAGAACTGACACCAAGTGTTATAAACCAAAGTTACATTCCCTTTGGTCTCGTTAGAGGCGTCACACACTTGTGTATATTTGAACTTTGCTGAAATTGCAATTTGTGTTTTTGTAGTTATATGTTTTATATGATAGACTGATTTGTTTTTTTTGTGTTTTTTTGGAGTTATATGTTTTATATGATAGACTGATTTGTTTTTTTGTGTTTTTTTTGGAGTTATATGTTTTATATGATAGACTGATTTGTTTTTTTGTGTTTTTTTGGAATTATATGTTTTATATGATAGACTGATTTGTTTTTTTGTGTTTTTTTGGAGTTATATGTTTTATATGATAGACTGATTTGTTTTTTTGTGTTTTTTGGAGTTATATGTTTTATATGATAGACTGATTTGTTTTTTAGTTTAAAGGGACATTATACACTCATTTTTTCTTTGCATAAATGTTTTGTAGATGATCTAATTTATATAGCCCATAAAGTTTTTTTTTTTAAATGTATAGTTTTGCTTATTTTTAAGTAACATTGCTCTGATTTTCAGACTCCTAACCAAGCCCCAAAGTTCTATGAGAATACCGTCAGCTACCTTCTCCAGCTTGCTGCTGTTTGTATAAAGGGTCTTTTCATATGCAAAAGAAGGGGGAGGGGGGAGTGTCTTATTTCCCACTTGCAGTGGGCTTTCCAGCTACCTTTTCAACAGAGCTAAACTAAGAACTTCTAAGTAAGTTTTTAAACAGTTTTATACTGGATTTTTATATCAGTATCTGTGCATCTTATTCTTTATAGTAGTGTCTATTACATGCAGTTATATGAAAATGAGTGTATACTGTCCCTTTAATGTTCTTTTAGTGTAATACAAGTATATATTTATAATATAATGTAAACTGAGAATTGCTTATACACAATGAGGCCCATTTATCACGCTCTGTATGGAGCTTGTGGGCTCGTGTTTCTGGCGAGTCTTCAGACTTGCCAGAAACAGCAGTTATGAAGCAGCGGTCTAAAGACCATAACGCTGTCCACCTGCTCCGAGCAGGCGGACAGGAATCGCCACAATTCAACCCGATCGAGTACGATCGGGTTGATTAACACCTCCCTGCTGGCGGCCCATTGTGAGCTACTGGTGCAATGCTGAATATGGAGATCGTATTGCTCTCTGCATTCAGCGAGGTCTTGCGGACCCGATGCGCAAGACCTTTGATACATAGGCCCCAATGTTACAACAGATGAGGGTTGCAACTCCCCATAGAATTACAACACCCATTTCTGATGTTCTGTAATGAACTAGTGACATGTGATGTCATGGATTGATGTAATTAATACATTTGTCTTGATCAATTTTTCCTAAACTGTCGAACCTTACTGGTCAAATAAATAAAGATTTACAGAAAATAATAAAAAAAAATCATAGTTTGCACAAATTTCTGGTGATGTCACATAAAGAAAGTTAATCTAATATAAGATACTTATAACTATGTTAATTCTTATTAACATTATTTGCATAAATTTGCTGTTAAAAATGTTTACAAAAGCATCTTAAAGGGACAGTGTACCGCAAAATGTATTCCCAATTATCCCTTTTACCCGTTGGAGTATATTTAATTGTTTACAAATAGCTCCTTTGTTTTTTATTTTGGCATTTGAAATAGCTGATTTTGTCTGTGGATCTCCACATGCACTGAACATTTCAATACTTAAGTCATGTAAATGTAGCCAGACGAAGAAATAACACTTCCAGTGTAAGGTATGAGTTATAAGTAATAAAATACTAATTCTTACTAAGTCTTGGCATTCGGTATACAGGCAGAGATAAGATAAGGAAAACATGTGTGTGTAAAGTGATAAAATAAGGAGCTCTGGTTTCCCTGCAAGCTCAGCCCACTGTAATGGGTTGTGGTGTCAAAAAACAAAATCATCTATTTCATATACAAAAATAAACTTATAGGGTTACATTTTCATCATTTTAAAAGGTAACATTTTAGCCTGAGAGCTGTTTAACTGGTTCTATAGGGTTCTGGATATGAAGGAGAGTATAATGCTCACAAAGATTTTGTGTGATTTCTCTCCATGCCAGTGAGTTTTTGATCATCAGGCCCTAAGAGAGGTCAGATATGTACAGTAGAATACAGAGAATCACAGTATAGAATGAGGTAATGTTATGCTAGATACACAACACTAGAGGGCAGCATTGTAACAGGAGCTTTAGGTTGGTCTTGTGTGATCTGACTGTTCTGCAGCAGGTGACACACTTGTTTGTTATGCAAACATCTACTTTTGTAATTCCCTTGTTAATTCAGGAACATGGTGGCGTTCTGTGTCCTTTTAAACATCCCTAATTTAATATCTTAAAACTGCATTTATACAATTATTTACATTATCAAGCAAGTGTGTTCCCCTTTGATGTAATTATTACATTCAGTAAAGAACTTTCCACACACCTTCTGCAAACAATCTACTCCTGATATGGCAAACTGCATAAAGGCACATTTAAAAGGCCACACATCAGAGGTTACTTGTAACATTGTGTGATACGTGCTTCTGAGAACTATGCCCTTGTAGCCAGCAAATGCTACTACACCATTTTACACACCTCTGTTGGTACTGAGGAAAATAAAAACAGGATACTATGAAAGATTATTTAAAACCTACATTCATTTGTTTTGCTAATGAAGAGGAATACTAATACTAGAAAACAATATATGACAAACTAATAAACAGATAATTAAAAACCAACAATAGTAATGGAAGACAAAGATTATAACAAGTATATGAAGGTAGTTTATTAAGCTCTCTATAAAAATCCTTTTGTCTTGCTTTTCAGTCACAGGGTGACAACATCTTAAAGCTAAAAGTGCCCCAGCATTTAATTATGTTGTTCTCCTCAAGATGGTCTAGCCAAGGTCAGGGACTTTCTTTGCAAACCAGTTATTTCCTACATATGCCTGGGTTGCGTCACAGATTTTTGAGTGATAAATGTGAGTTACAGCTACAGCTCCCATCATGTAGTGCTCAAATAAATCGAAGTCGATGTTGAGTGTATACTTACACACATGTGTGGACCCACAAGCACACCTACAAGGACTGGCTAATTAAAGGGACAGTCTAGTCCAAAATAAACTTTCATGATCCAGATAGAGAATGTAATTTTAAACAATTTTCCAATTTACTTTTATCACCAATTTTGCTTTGTTCCCTTTGTATTCTTAGTTGAAAGCTAAACCTAGGAGGTTCATATGCTAATTTCTAAGCCCTTGAAGGCCGCCTCTTCTCTCAGGGCATTTTTACAATTTTTCACCACTAGAGGGTGTTAGTTCACGTGTGTCATATAAACACTATGCTCACGCACGTGGAGTTCCAGTGAGCCAGCTCTGATTGGCTAAAATGGATGTCTGTCAAAAGAACTGAAATAAGGGGGCAGTTTGCAGAGGCTTAGATACAAAGTAATTACAGAGGTAAAAAGTGTATTTATATAATAACTGTGTTGGTTGTGCAAAACTAGGGAATGGGTAATAAAGGGATTATCTATCTTTTCAAACAATAAAAATTCTGGTGTAGACTGTCCCTTTAAGTTTAAACACATGTGTCTAGTCCACTTTAGGAACTGAAAATGTAGAAACTAACGCCTAGATTTAGAGTTTTACGGCCAAAGGGGTGCGTTAGCTACGCATGCTTTTTTCTGGCCGCACCTTTTAAATACCGCTGGTATTTAGAGTTCACAGAATGGCTGCGTTAGGCTCCAAAAAAGGAGCGTAGAGCATATTTACCACAACTGCAACTCTCGATACCAGCGGTGCTTACGGACGCGTCCAGCTTAAAAAACGTGCTCGTGCACGATTCCCCCATAGGAAACAATGGGGCAGTTTGAGCTGAAAAAAAAAACCTAACACCTGCAAAAAAGCAGCGTTCAGCTCCTAACGCAGCCCCGTTGTTTACTATGGGGAAACACTTCCTAAGTCTGCACCTAACACTCTAACATGTACCCCGAGTCTAAACACCCCTAACCTTACACTTATTAACCCCTAATCTGCCGCCCCCGCTATCGCTGACCCCTGCTAAAATAGTTAAAATAATTACAAAATTACCTGTAAAATAAATCCTAACCTAAATTACAATTAAACCTAACACTACACTATCATTAAATAAATTAAATACAATACCTACAAATAACTACAATTAAATAAACTAACTAAAGTACAAAAAATAAAAAAGAACTAAGTTACAAAAAATAAAAAAATATTTACAAACATTAGAAAAATATTACAACAATTTTAAACTAATTACACCTACTCTAAGCCCCCTAATAAAATAACAAAGACCCCCAAAATAAAAAAATGCCCTACCCTATTCTAAATTAAAAAAGTTCAAAGCTCTTTTACCTTACCAGCCCTGAAAAGGGCCATTTGCGGGGCATGCCCCAAATAATTCAGCTCTTTTGCCTGTAAAAAAAAACATACAATACCCCCCCCAACATTACAACCCACCACCCACATACCCCTAATCTAACCCAAACCCCCCTTAAATAAACCTAACACTAAGCCCCTGAAGATCTTCGTACCTTATCTTCACCATGCCAGGTTCACCGATCCGTCCTCCGAAGTCTTCATCCAAGCCTCCGAAATCTTCATCCAAGCCCAAGCGGGGGCTGGCGATCCATAATCCGGCTGAAGTCTTCTATCAAGCGGCGGCTGAAGAGGTCCAGAAGAGGCTCCAAAGTCTTCCTCCTATCCGGGCAGAAGAGTAGATCCGGACCGGCAACCATCTTCTTCAAAGCGGTGACAAGCGGCTCCATGTTGAAGACCTCCGGCGCGGATCCATCCTCTTCTTGCGACGTCCTAAGTCCGAATGAAGGTTCCTTTAAGGGACGTCATCCAAGATGGCGTCCCTCGAATTCCGATTGGCTGATAGGATTCTATCAGCCAATCGGAATTAAGGTAGGAAAATTCTGATTGGCTGATGGAATGAGCCAATCAGATTCAAGTTCAATCCGATTGGCTGATCCGATCAGCCAATCAGATTGAGCTCGCATTCTATTGGCTGTTCCGATCAGCCTCTTCTGGACCTCTTCAGCCACCGCTTGATAGAAGACTTCAGCCGGATTATGGATCGCCAGCCCCCGCTTGGGCTTGGATGAAGACGGAGGCTTGGATGAAGACCTCGGAGGACGGATCGGTGAACCTGGCATGGTGAAGATAAGGTAGGAAGATCTTCAGGGGCTTAGTGTTCGGTTTATTTAAGGGGGGTTTGGGTTAGATTAGGGGTATGTGGGTGGTGGGTTGTAATGTTGGGGGGGGTATTGTATGTTTTTTTTTACAGGCAAAAGAGCTGAATTATTTGGGGCATGCCCCGCAAATGGCCCTTTTCAGGGCTGGTAAGGTAAAAGAGCTTTGAACTTTTTTAATTTAGAATAGGGTAGGGCATTTTTTTATTTTGGGGGTCTTTGTTATTTTATTAGGGGGCTTAGAGTAGGTGTAATTAGTTTAAAATTGTTGTAATATTTTTCTAATGTTTGTAAATATTTTTTTATTTTTTGTAACAGTTCTTTTTTATTTTTTGTACTTTAGTTAGTTTATTTAATTGTAGTTATTTGTAGGTATTGTATTTAATTTATTTAATGATAGTGTAGTGTTAGGTTTAATTGTAACTTAGGTTAGGATTTATTTTACAGGTAATTTTGTTATTTTTTTTAACTATTTTAGCTATTAAATAGTTATTAACTATTTTATAGCTATTGTACCTGGTTAACATAAATACAAAGTTGCCTGTAAAATAAATATTAATCCTAAACTAGCTACAATATAATTATAATTTATATTGTAGCTATATCAGGGTTTATTTTACAGGTAAGTATTTAGCTTTAAATAGGAATAATTTATTTAATGAGAGTTAATTTATTTCGTTAGATTTAAATTATATTTAACTTAGGGGGGTGTTAGTGTTAGGGTTAGACTTAGCTTTAGGGGTTAATACATTTATTATAGTAGAGGCGAGCTCCGGTCGGCAGATTAGGGGTTAATAATTGAAGTTAGGTGTCGGCGATGTTAGAGAGGGCAGATTAGGGGTTAATACTATTTATTATAGGGTTAGTGAGGCGGGAGTGAGGCGGATTAGGGGTTAATAACTTTATTATAGTAGTGGTGAGATGCGGTCGGCAGATTAGGGGTTAATTATTGTAGGTAGCTGGCGGCGACATTGTGGGGGGCAGATTAGGGGTTAATAAATATAATATAGGGGTCGGCGGTGTTAGGGGCAGCAGATTAGGGGTACATAGGGATAATGTAGGTTGAGGCGGTGTACGGAGCGGCAGATTAGGGGTTAATAATAAAATGCAGGGGTCAGCGATAGCGGGGGCGGCAGATTAGGGGTTAATACTATTTCTTATAGGGTTATTGAGGCGGGAGTGAGGCGGATTAGGGGTTAATAACTTTATTATAGTAGCGGTGAGATGCGGTCGGCAGATTAGGGGTTAATTATTGTAGGTAGCTGGCGGCGGCGACGTTGTGGGGGGCAGATTAGGGGTTAATAAATATTATGTAGGGGTCGGCGGTGTTAGGGGCAGCAGATTAGGGGTACATAGGGATAACGTAGGTGGCGGCGGTTTGCGGAGCGGCAGAGTAGGGTTAAAAAATTTTAATAGAGTGGCGGCGATGTGGAGGGGCCTCGGTTTAGGGGTACATAGGTAGTTTATGGGTGTTAGTGTACTTTAGAGCACAGTAGTTAAGAGCTGTATAAACCGGCGTTAGCCCAGAAAGCTCTTAACTCCTGGCTTTTTTCTGCGGCTGGAGTTTTGTCGTTAGATTTCTAACGCTCACTTCAGCCACGACTCTAAATACCGGCGTTAGAAAGATCCCATTGAAAAGATAGGATACGCAAATGGCGTAGGGGGATCTGCGGTATGGAAAAGTCGCGGCTGCAAAGTGAGCGTTAGACCCTTTCCTGACTGACTCCAAATACCAGCGGGCGGTAAAAACCAGCGTTAGGAGCCTCTAACGCTGGTTTTCACGGCTACCGCCCAACTCTAAATCTAGGCCTAATAATGCAAGGAAGTCTTTTAAAATAATGTATAAGCAGGAATCTTGTGGATAACTTGCAGCCTGTACAAACAAATAAATCATCATGTAGCAATGATGAGGGATAACATATTAAAGACCAGGCAGACACTATATTACTTCAAAAGCACTGGAGTTATCTCACTAATAATTTTGTAACACAAGGAGCTGTTTGCGCTTTGTTTACCACATTACAGGGTTTATTTGAAACACGTATGCTCTGTGGCTAGGGTTGCCACCTGTCCCTTAAAATACAGAACACTTATAAGTTACACATGCTGCAGGGAGGAATATGAATAGTGCTGTCCAGAAACACAATACATGTTCCTCCCTGCCCACCCTGCAGCATGTGTAACTCATAAGTGTCCAGGAAAACATGGCTGAGGTGGCAACCCTATCTGTGGCAATGAGAGCTATGCACATGTGCAATACTCTTTGTTTACCATCGAGAACCCAGGAGCATGGTCTTATTCAAGTTAATAGCTCATGTGATAAGGCCTCTGATTGGCCTAATAAAAAGAAATCAGCAATAAAGGCTGGACCAAGGCTACAGAAATAGGGTGTATTTAATTTACAACATACAAAAACACAAGAGAAGAGTGCACAAGAGAACTGTAAAAGGATTTTTGATCTTGCCAAATGCACTGTTACAATTTTGCATTATGGAAGTAATTCAACCTGCTTCATGAGCTGAGAAGACGTCTGTGAAACTTGATAAGAAGTTGATAGGAAACGGCTGAAAGAGGAGCCGCATCACACATCATTCCATTCCATGGCAGTGTCTAAATCCCCCCCAGGTGTACATATTTATTGATACGGCATCACAAACAACACATTCCATTCTGTTTGTTAGCAAGATAATGGAGCACTGTACTCGCCTATGCTGTTAAAAACTCAGTCATGGAATACTGATGTTATGATTAGTGAATAAGACTCAAAGGGACACTAAAGTCAAAACTAAACTTCCTGATTCAGATAGAGCAAGCAGTTTTAAGAGACTTTCCAATATACTTCAATTAGCAAATTATACACAGTCTTTTTTTTATGCACACTTTCTGAGGCAACAGCTCCTACTGAGCATGTGCAAGAGTTCAGTGTATATCACTCACAGTCAGATCATTTGGACAGCATACAAGAGTGTGATACCATGTACAAATAATCAATCAAGCAGTTAAAATATTAGCAGATCATATACTAAAGCTGTTCTTTTTTATTGCTTTCAGGGGAAAAAACATACACTTGTTTCCAGGCTACCTGATAAAAACTAACCATGTTAATATAAGAAACTAACGAGTATTATGACTAATTAACATATGTTTATCAAAACAACGTTCAGGGAAACTGGCAAAGTCACTGCTTGTTTACTACACTTATACTGTTCACAATCTATAGAAAAACTAGCGCTGAAAGAGATTTTGTTGTTTTCTGTTCATGTCAAGTGCTGTGCAGAGAGATAGAGGGGGCTTATAGTTGCAGGCTAGAGTCCTGACACCTACAAGAAATGAAGCAAGAGAGGTAGATTAAGAAAATAAGAGCTCGTTTCCAATAAGCCATTAAAAATGGAGCCGTAAGCTACCGAAGGTGCCGGCAGCTAAAAGTAATTTATGGCTCCAATTTAGTACCAGGTTTCCACTAAAATATTTTGCGCATTGCGTGCAGTCGCCCTTTTCATGTAGGTGTAAGTTAACGTTGTGTTCTTGGAAATTAATTAATTGCTATGGTAACCCGACCTTACACTATAAAATTGACGTTTAACGTCTGTGCTCCTTACCTGTGATCACCTCTAAACAAAAACAAAGATACACTTATTTATAATACAGATTTTTACATATAAGCAAATACTATTTTTTATTAGAATTATATTTTCCACTTTATTAATATATGTAATACATATGTAATATGTATTGTTGCCCTAGGCATAGGTCTAGTTTGAATTTTGTGGATATATACTTGCATAAATTGTTATATGTAAATACATACTGATTAAGAACATAAGTGCAACTATTTCTATACATGGAACAACAATAAATATTACATATTTCAGTTATTTTCTACATTGAAACACTTGCATTATATGCAAGATTTTAAATTTCAATGGGAACCAAGAATCAAAAAGCTCTTTTTTCCTCTTTTACACCTAGTTGAGCTGGGTGTAATTTCTGTCAATGTTTTGACGGTTTGCGCTTTTATTGGAAACCTTGTATAATTTATAGATTAACAGCTTCTAAAACTTTCTATGGGACACAAAAATGTCCGGCTGCCGAAATTGAGGTATAACTCTCCATTGGAAGCAGTTGATAAACAAAATTGCTTCCGATAGCATATTTGTCGGTTGGCGAGCGCACGCAAACCTAATTACGGTTCAATGGAAGCGAGCCCTAAGTGAGGAACAATTGATTAGTTCAGAACTGACACCAGATTGTAAACTAGTTGGACGTAGTCTAGATTCTGGTGTGTGCAAGACCTGCGCAGATTGATACCTGTATGCAAATGACACAGGGACCTACCAGATTTGTTTGCAGGGCCACTCACAAGCAGCACAAGGATTTGAACAAGCAGTTGTTGAGAGGAGACTTTGTTGAAACATTTTTACAAAGTGGTTTGTCACCTGCTTAGAGGAAGTTTCTCCCGTGTGTGATTACAGTGATCTGTCTTCATGCCAGTGTATGCCATCTTTAACAAGTAACAACCTTTAGTATGGCCTAATGTATGCTCATGTCTTTGTTTTATTGTAAGATCTCAATTAAAAGTGATCTGATTTCACAGCATTGTGGTGTTCTCTCCATTTCAGCACTAATAGGTACACTTGGCACTCTACCTGGCACAAAATAAATCTTATTCATTGCGTCTGTAGGCTAATTTGTTAATATACTTGTCACAAGGAGGGTGCACATGGCATGTATTTTGCAGTGTAGTATGATGCAGACATATACAGGGCATGATGTGGGCTTATACCTGAATTAAAGGTTGCAGAAGGTCTTAACAAGTAACTGGCACATATAAATTGTCAAGAATATGTATCTGATCTGTAGTCTTGCATGCAGTTGATATAAAATGGTTGCTGGGAATATGCATCTAGTTTCTCTTGCAAGGTGTATCCAGTCCACAGATTCATCCTTTACTTGTGGGATATTCTCATTCCCTACAGGAAGTAGCAAAGAGAGCACACAGCAAAGCTGTCCATATAGCTCCCCCTCTAGCTCCACCCCCCAGTCATTCTCTTTGCCGGCTCTAAGCACTAGGGTCTCTCTCGGGAGTGTAAAGTGAATGTGGTGTTAGAATTGTAGTTTTATTATCTTCAATCAAAAGTTTGTTATTTTAAATGGTACCGGTTTGTACTATTTACTCTCTAGCAGAAAAGTGATGAAGATTTCTGCTGAGAGGAAAATGATTTTAGCATGTTGTAACTAAAATCCACTGCTGT
This sequence comes from Bombina bombina, assembly GCF_027579735.1. NCBI lineage: Eukaryota > Metazoa > Chordata > Amphibia > Anura > Bombinatoridae > Bombina > Bombina bombina. The sequence goes on along the minus strand of NC_069500.1, from coordinate 650,998,188 downwards.
TCTCACACAGGACTGAGGAGTACCAGAAAACTTCAGTTGGGGGGAACAGTTTGCAGGGTGATCTGCAATAAGGTATGTTCAGTCATTTATTTCTAGACAAGACTGAGATAATGCTAGAAGAGACTGACAATATCCCCATGAGGGGAGGGTAAGCTATGTTCACAGACTTAGTAAGGAATTGAATGCTTACATAATAGGGCTAATATACTGGTTGACACTTATTCAGGGCAATCGATTGTTTGGCTAAGGAAAAATCGTTTTGCAAGACACTTTGAAAGCCCTTTTGGGTTCTTTCTGGGGTTATTAACACATGGCTGTTTTTTAGTCACTTAGGAGTGATTTACTAGGCCTTACAGCTCCGGAGTAGAGTGGGAGGGGCCTTAGAATTGCAGAGAAGTTCATGCTGTTTCACATGGAGGGTCCTGCTGATGTTTGACGGCCTAAAAGAAGCTATATTCCCCCAAATCTGATCCCTAAGGGCAGGTAGGGCCACTGCAAGGCTGTGGCAAGGTGCTGTAGTGATTTAACTGGGTGTTGGCTTTAGGCTGCTCCGGTTTGGGCATTAAGGGGTTAATCGTTTTGAAACTTGTGGTGCAATCTTATTAAGGCTTTAGCTACATACTGTGAAAATTTCAGAAAGATTGATGCATTTTTCACTGTTTTGTAAAATTGTGTGCTCTTTTTATCTCTTAAAGGCACAGTAACGTTTTTTCAAATTGCGTTTTTTATTTGATTAAAGTGATTTCCAAGCCTGTTTGTGTACTGTACTAGCCTGTTAAACATGTCTGACACTAAGGAAAATCCTTGTTCAATGTGTTTAGAAGCCATGGTGGAACCCCCTCTCAGAATGTGTCCCACTTGTACTGATATGTCTATACACTTTAAAGATCATATTGTTGCACTTAAGAATGTGGCCCAAGATGATTCTCAGACTGAAGGTAACAAGGGTAGCCCGTCTGCCTCTCCCCAAGTGTCACAACCAGTTACGCCCGCGCAAGCGACGCCTAGTACCTCTAGTGCGTCTAACCCTTTTACATTACAAGACTTAGCAGCAGTCATGGATAATTCTCTTACAGCCTTCTTATCTAAACTGCCCGTGTTACCTGCAAAGCGTGATAGCTCCGTTTTAAGAACAGATTATGAGCATTCTGACGCTTTGGTAGCCGTATCCGATATACCCTCACAACGCTCTGAAGTGGGAGCGAGGGATTTGATGTCTGAGGGAGAAGTCTCTGATTCAGGAAGAGTTCCTCCTCAGACAGATTCAGATACATTGGCTTTTAAATTTAAACTAGAACACCTCCGTGTTTTACTTAGGGAGGTATTAGCTACTCTGGATGACTGTGACCCTTTGGTGATCCCAGAGAAATTGTGTAAAATGGACAAGTACCTAGAGGTCCCTGTTTACACGGATGCGTTTCCGGTCCCTAAGAGGATTGCGGATATCGTTACTAGGGAGTGGGATAGGCCAGGTGTCCCTTTTGTCCCCCCTCCTGTTTTTAAGAAAATGTTCCCCATATCTGACCCCATGCGGGACTCGTGGCAGACTGTCCCTAAGGTGGAGGGGGCTGTTTCTACACTAGCTAAACGCACAACCATACAAATTGAAGACAGTTGTGCTTTTAAAGACCCTATGGATAAAAAATTAGAGGGTTTACTTAAGAAAACTTTTGTTCAACAAGGTTTTCTTCTCCAACCTATTGCCTGCATTATTTCTGTAACTACTGCAGCTGCTTTCTGGTTTGAGGCGCTGGAAGACTCGCTCCAGACGGAGACCTCATATGAGGAAATTATGGATAGAATTAAGGCTCTAAAGCTAGCTAATTCTTTTATCACTGACGCCGAAAAATTCAGGTTTCGCCATTTTGGCGCGCAGGGCGCTATGGCTAAAGTCCTGGTCGGCCGATGTGTCGTCTAAATCCAAGCTTTTGAACATTCCTTTCAAAGGGAAGACCCTATTTGGGCCTGAATTGAAAGAGATTATTTCAGATATCACCGGGGGAAAAGGCCATGCTCTCCCTCAGGACAAAGCCTTTAAAACAAAGAACAAAGCTCATTTTCGTTCCTTTTGCAATTTCAGGAACGGCCCCGCTTCATCCTCTCCGGCTGCAAAGCAAGAGGGTAACGCTTCACAGCCCAAGGCAAACTGGAAACCTTACCAGGGCTGGAATAAAGGTAAACAGGCCAAAAAGCCTGCAGCTGCCACCAAGACAGCATGAAGGGGTAGCCCCTGATCCGGGACCGGATCTAGTAGGGGGCAGACTCTCTCTCTTCGCTCAGGCCTGGGCAAGAGATGTACACGATCCTTGGGCATTAGAGATTGTAGCCCAGGGATACCTTCTAGAATTCAAGGACTCTCCTCCAAGGGGAAGGTTCCACATTTCTCGTCTGTCTACAGATCAGACAAAGAAAGAGGCGTTTTTACGCTGTGTAGAAGATCTACATCCAATGGGAGTGATCCACCCAGTTCCAATTGCAGAACAAGGACTGGGGTTTTACTCAAGCCTGTTTGTGGTTCCCAAAAAAGAAGGAACTTTCAGACCAATCCTGGATCTCAAAATTCTAAACAAATTCCTCAGAGTCCCATCATTCAAGATGGAGACCATTCGGACAATCTTAATAATGATCCAGGAGGGTCAATATATGACTACCGTGGATCTAAAAGATGCATATCTGCACATTCCTATCCACAAAGATCATCACCAGTTTCTCAGGTTCGCCTTTCTGGACAAGCATTTTCAGTTTGTGGCTCTTCCTTTCGGGTTGGCCACTGCTCCCAGAATTTTCACAAAGGTGCTAGGGTCCCTCCTGGCGGTTCTAAGACCGCGGGGCATAGCAGTGGCACCTTACCTAGAAAACATCTTAATTCAGGCGTCAACTTTCCAAAGAACCAAGTCTCACACCGAGATTGTATTGGCCTTTCTGAGGTCTCACGGGTGGAAGGTGAACATCAAAAAACAGTTCTCCCTCCCCCCTCACAAGAGTTCCATTCCTAGGAACCCTGATAGACTCGGTAGAAATTAAAATATTTCTGACGGAGGTCAGAATGCTAAAACTCTTAACTACTTGCCGAGCTCTTTATTCCATTCCTCGGCCATCTGTGGCTCAGTGCATGGAGACAATCGGACTAATGGTTGCGGCAATGGACATAGTCCCTTTTGCTCGGATACACCTCAGACCACTGCAACTATGCATGCTCAAACAGTGGAATGGGGATTATGCAGATTTGTCTCCTCAAATTCAGTTGGACGAGGAGACCAGAGATTCTCTTCTCTGGTGGTTGTCTCAGGATCACCTGTCTCAAGGAATATGTTTCCGCAGGCCAGAGTGGATCATTGTAACAACCGACGCCAGTCTATTAGGCTGGGGTGCGGTCTGGGACTCCCTGAAAGCTCAGGGCTTATGGTCTCAGGAAGAAACTCTTCTCCCGATAAACATTCTGGAACTGAGGGCGATATTCAACGCTCTTCAGGCATGGCCTCAACTAGCGGCGGTCAAATTCATCAGATTTCAGTCGGACAACATCACGACTGTAGCTTACGTCAATCATCAGGGGGGAACAAGGGTTCCCTAGCGATGACGGAAGTAACCAAAATAATCAGGTGGGTGGAGGATCACTCCTGCCATCTCTCAGCAATTCACATCCCAGGAGTAGACAACTGGGAGGCGGATTTTCTAAGTCGTCAGACTTTTCACCCGGGGGAGTGGGAACTCCACCCGGAGGTATTTGCCCAGCTGACTCAGCTATGGGGCACCCCAGAGTTGGATCTGATGGCGTCCCGTCAGAACACCAAACTTCCTATCTACGGGTCCAGGTACCGGGATCCCAAGGCGGTATTGATAGATGCTCTAGCAGCGCCTTGGTCCTTCAATCTGGCTTATGTTTTTCCACTGTTTCCTCTCCTCCCGCGTCTGTTTGCTAGAATAAAGCAGGAGGCTTCAGTGATTCTGATAGCGCCTGCGTGGCCACGCAGGACTTGGCATGTCCCACCATGGACACTGCCAATGAGGCAGGATCTTCTAATACAGGGTCCGTTCAAGCATCCAAATTTAGTTTAGGATTCCCAGGATATTGTCCTTTCTCCAATAAGGATTGGAGAAAGGATTGTCAGTTAGTTCCTTAAAAAGGACAAATATCTGCTTTGTCTATCCTGTTACACAAGCGTCTGGCAGAGGTACCAGACGTTCAAGCGTTTGCTCAGGCTTTAGTCAGAATCAAGCCTGTCTATAAACCTGTGGCTCCGCCATGGAGTTTGAATCTAGTTCTTTCAGTTCTTCAAGGGGTTCCGTTTGAACCTTTACATTCCATAGACATTAAGTTGTTATCTTGGAAAGTTTTGTTTTTGATAGTTATCTCTTCTGCTCAAAGAGTTTCAGAATTATCTGCCTTACAGTGTGATTCACCTTACCTAGTGTTCCACGCAGATAAGGTAGTTTTGCGTATCAAGCATGGTTTTCTTCCTAAAGTTGTTTCTAACGAGAATATTAACCAGGAAATAGTTGTTCCTTCTCTGTGTCCTAATCCATCTTCGAAGAAGGAACGTCTATTACACAATCTTGATGTAGTTCGTGCTTTAAAGTTCTATTTACAAGCAACTAAGGATTTCAGACAAACATCTTCCTTGTTTGTTATCTATTCTGGTTAGAGGAGAGGTCAGAAAGCGACTGCTACCTCTCTTTCCTTTTGGCTGAAAAGCATCATCCGTTTGGCCTATGAGACTGCTGGCTAGCAGCCTCCTGAAAGAATTACTGCTCATTCTACCAGAGCAGTGGCTTCCACATGGGCTTTCAAAAATGAGGCTTCTGTTGAACAGATTTGTAAGGCAGCGACTTGGTCTTCACTGTATACTTTTGCCAAATTTTACAAATTTGATACTTTTGCTTCTTCGGAGGCTATTTTTGGGAGAAAGGTTTTACAAGCAGTGGTGCCTTCCGTTTAAGGTACCTGTCTTGTTCCCTCCCTTCATCCGTGTCCTAAAGCTTTGGTATCCCACAAGTAAAGGATGAATCCGTGGACTGGATACACCTTGCAAGAGAAAACAGAATTTATGCTTACCTGATAAATTACTTTCTCTTGCGGTGTATCCAGTCCACGGCCCGCCCTGGCATTTAAGTCAGGTAAAAAATTTTTTTGTTTAAACTACAGTCACCACTGCACCCTATGGTTTCTCCTTTTTCTTCCTAACCTTTGGTCGAATGACTGGGGGGTGGAGCTAGAGGGGGAGCTATATGGACAGCTTTGCTGTGTGCTCTCTTTGCTACTTCCTGTAGGGAATGAGAATATCCCACAAGTAAAGGATGAATCGGTGGACTGGATACACCGCAAGAGAAAGTAATTTATCAGGTAAGCATAAATTCTGTTTTTATGCTTCAAGGCGTAGCTGGCTACTTGCATGAGATCTGAGGTTTTATGGGCACAATACTGCTTACAGGGGTTGTAGGGGATATGCACCTGCTCTCAAGTGCTGGTCATGTTTAGGGTTGCCACCTTTCTTGGAAGAAAATACTGGACATGCTAATTAACATAAATTTGCATAAATAAATAAATAAACAGAATAACTCAAAAACTAAAGCTGATAGGACTGATTTTAAATGCTCATTTGTTTATAATCAGTACTCATCTTACTCAGAAGAAGTTTCACTTGACAGGGGCTTTCTTTCAATATTTATTTTTATTTTCTACATTGACATGAACCTTAAAATTACCGGCTGTGTCAGTAAAATACTGGCTGGGTGGCAACCCTAGTCATGTTGTCATTTAAAGGGGTTGCTTTAAACAGATTTTTATATCAGTATCTGTGCATATTATTCTTCATAGTAGTGTCTATTACATGCAGTTATATGAAAATTGGTGTATACTGTCCCTTTAACAAGAAGACAGATGTGTATATTGTAATTGAAATACCTTTTCTGTTGTAACTATCACATGAATGACATTCTGTATGATTTATTATCTTAAATAAAGTTTGAAAACCTGAAAAAAAGTTCTGGAGTAGACTGTCCCTTTATTTCTTCATGTGCACTAACACGACATGAGTTATCTTAAAGGGACCCTCTACTTGAAAATATTTACTGTTTAATAAAATAGATAATCCCATTATTACCCATTCCCCAGTTTTGCATAACCACTGTTTAATTAATACACTTTTTACCTCTGTGATTACCTTGTATCTAAGCCTATGCAAACTGCGTTGTATAGCTGTAAAAAAAAAAACCCGTCAAAAGGCACTGAGATAAGAAGCGACCTTTAATGGCTTATAAATTAGCATATGAGCCTACCTAGGTTTAGCTTTCAACAAAGAATACCAAGAGAACAAAGCAAATTTGATGATAAAAAAAATTGCAAAGTTGTTTAAAATTGCATGCCCTATCTGAATCATGAAAGTTTAATCTTGACTAGACTGTCCGTTTAAGCCCTTAACGCAACTAGACATATATATATATATACATCATGCTCATTGTACCGCATAACGTATATATACGTCCAAGCTGCAGGAAGCTCCAGCAGACTCGACTGTAAAGTTACAGCCAAGAGCTGGCGTTCCTAAGATCCAGGCAACTACCTGCATATGGAACCGGAGCATGATCAGTGCTCCAGTTCCATATGGAGGCAGGTGCCAGATTGTTACAGACGATAACACAGTATATATTACAAACATTCATACTGATAATGAGCAAAATGTTGCACTTTTCTAATGATACTGAGTATTCAGTGAGCACACTGTGCTGTATAATGATGTGAGTACACTATATACCCTGAGGAGTACACTGCTCTGTATAAGCAAGATGCATATATATATATACTCCTGATAAATATGCTGTGCTGTATAATGATGGAATATCTATACACTAAGGGGCCGATTTATTATAGTGCGAGCAGACATGATAAGCTGTCGGCATTTATCATTGCACAAGCAGTTCTTGTGAACTGCTTTTGCAATGCCGCCCCCTGTAGATTTGCGGCCAATCGGCCGCTAGCAGGAGGTGTCCATTAGCGAGATCATATAGGATCGGACAGATTGCTGTCTGCAGCCTCAGAGCAGGCGGACCAGTTATGGGGCAGCAGTCTAAAGAAACAGGGGCATCAAGCTACATTCGGAGCTTGATAAATCGGCCCCTAATAGTGAACATGCTGCACTGTATAATTATACTCATAAAATGACTATATAGGCACACTAGCTGCCTATGTATAGACAAGCTGCTATGGGCTCCCCTAACACTGGGGCCCTGGTTTCACTGCACCTGCTGCACCCATGGTAGTTCCGCCCTTTCTATACATCACAATAATGTTCTGGGGTTAATAAACTGATATGGGGTTTGATTTTATGAACGTTCCTAGAAGCACAACTGTTTTAACTTTCTACAATGAGATTTTTTTTACTGAAAAATTTTCTGCAGGTCATTTTGAAATTCAATTTTAAATAAGGCAGTTACACTAAAGCACCAGCTCAATTACAATGTGTTGGTAAACAGGAGAATAAAGCATTTTTTAATTTTTTAAGTTTTATAATATATTGCAGCAGTTGAAAATAGCATTGCAAATTAGCTGCATAGAATAAAAATACATTTTGTTAAGTTTTTTAAATGTCTCTTGAATAAATATGTTTCCTTTGCTCTTGGTCTAACTTCACATAATTATAAGGTAAAATATATAGTAATAAAAAGGTGCATTGCTCACAAGAACATCTTGCATTCAGTAGACACAGCTTTGCTGACTGGGAAAGACGGGTTAAAAAATCCCAATCCATATGCTGCCCCATATTTGACTGTTCTCTTTAAACATCACTCTGGCTGCACTGTATTAAGGAAAATTTACACAGCGCAGCCAGAACACAGCACTGGTTGAAAAGAACAGCTTGATGTCGACCAGCACAGCAAAGTTAAAGCACTAACAGTTCCTGCATGTGTCCTGTTGCATTTTCTGTGATAACATCTCACATCACAGCATGTTCTGCCTTGGGGTGAACGTTAACTGTCCCTTTAACAGAGGTTTGGGGATGCTTATGTTACTTTCTTTGTTTTACTATTTAGTAAACATGTTGATGTTACAAGTACAAGTAAGTAGCTAAAAAGTTATTTCGTACCTAAGCAGTAAAACATCAATATTTTCATTAGATTTCCACTCGCTTACGCTTTACTCACCAGAGGCTCTAATTCCTTTCGATCTATCAGGTTAAGTTCTGTTACAAAGTAATAAAAGTGCTTGTAGCAGGTATTGACGTGAGCTTCTGCTCCCATAATGATCATCCGGTCAAAGTGATGGATGTAAACGTGTACAAAGACCCGGAAAAGCCTGCAGAGGATCTTTTTGCAGATCTGAAGAAAGTTCTTTGGGAAGGGGACTCCTGGAAAACAAAAACACAAAATACTAATTATTTTATAACGGTAATACACCAACATTCTACTTACATCAGTGGAAAGCAAAACTTAACACCCATAAACTAACTATTGGTCGAGCTACTCAAACACTTTACTTCCCGCTTTAGAGACAATTATCCTGATAATCTGTATTTTGTAGCTAAAACATAACATTATGAACATTATCCATATTACTGCCCAATGTCCAGAGGAGTCAATGAATAATAAAGTAATGATTTAATTTTTTTTTACTTTTTTTCATTTATTCTGTTTATCCAATTTTAATGCACCTACAAAAGATGCTGTTAGGATGGCTGGGCAGTGTTAGACCTTATAATATGGCAGAGCTAGCAAAGACCCCATTCTGTTTCATTACATTTTGCATGAAAAAAATACAAAACAATATTCAATCTGGTTGATTTTTGGCTACCTTTTTTATACCAATTCATCAGAAATGTGCATTCACCAATGTCAAATTATTAATAAGATGTAACAAAGAAATCTAGTGATACTATGCTCTGAGTAAACACACAGAAAACTATGAGCTTTCACAGACTTTTTAATGGGTTGTTTTTAGGGCTAGTATTAAACCTAATGGGCAAAAGTAAAAATCACAGCAAATTGATTTGGCATTAATGATGATGCAGTTTATTTAACATAGCCATTAATATTAACTCATGATAAATGTGCAATTACAAACTCATAAGTTTAATTTTAGAACTAAGAATTTTAACCTCTTAACAACCGATGACGTACCCTGTACATCGGCGGTTGTTAACAAGCCCTCTTATCGGGCTTGTTTATAGTGCAGATTTTGCAGATGTTGGCACTATGGGGTACATTTAACAATCAGTGTATGCTACAATCTACCCCCGAAGTTTCCAGCTCGCCGGAAACTGAAGTTAAACACCAGAGGTTGTAAGACTGCTGCTCATTAACTTGTACACCACCTTGTCCGCGAATATGCAGGGGGTGGCATTGCACAAGCATTTCATTAGAAATGCTTGTGCAATGTTACATTCCGACAGCGTATGCTGCAGCGAATCATGTCCACCCGGCATTTAATAAATCTACCTCTATATCTGCACGCATCCAGAAGTGAGACATGCAGTACTAGCACAGTTTTGCCACATCCAGCAAAGCTGCGCTAAGAAGCCCCTTAACAACCATGCAATGTACAGGGTACATCGGTCGTTAAGGGGTTAAACCATCCAGACACTTATTTCTAAACAAATACAGTATCTCACAAAAGTGAATACACCCCTCACATTTTTGTAAATATTTTATTATATCTATTCATGTGACAACACTGAAGAAATGACGCTTTGCTACAATGTAAAGTAGTGAGTGTACAGCCTGCACAGTATAACAGTGTAAATTTGCTGTCCCCTCAAAATAACTCAACACACAGCCATTAATGTCTAAACCGTTGGCAACAAAAGTGAGTAAACCCCTAAGTGGAAATGTCCAAATTGGGGCCAAAGTGTCAATATTTTGAGAGGCCACCATTATTTTCCATCACTGCCTTAACCCTCTTGGGCATGGAGTTTACTAGAGCTCCATAGGTTGCCACTGGAGTCCTCTTTCACTCCTCCATGACGACATCACAGAGCTGGTGGATGTTAGAGACTGTGCACTCCCCCACCTTCCATTTGAGGATGCCCCACAGATGCTCAATAGGGAGTTAGGTCTGGAGACATGCTCGGCCAGTCCATCACCTTTACCCTCAGCTTCTTTAGCAAGGCAGTGGTCGCCTTGGAGGTGTGTTTGGGGTTGTTATCATGTTGGAATACTGCCCTGTGGCCCAGTCTCTAAAGGGAGGGGAACATGCTCTGCTTTAGTATGTCACAGTACATGTTGGCATTCATGGTTCCCTCAATTAACTGTAGCTTCCCAGTGCCGGCAGCACTCATACAGGCCCAGACCATGACACTCCCACCACAATGCTTGACTGTAGGCAAGACACACTTGTTTTTGTACTCCTCACCTGGTTGCCGCCACATGCATGACACCATCTGAACCAAAAAAGTTTATCTTGGTCTCATCGGACCACAGGACATGGTTCTAGTAATCCATGTCCTTAGTCTGCTTGTCTTAAGCAAACTGTTTGCGGGCTTTCTTGTGCATCTTTAGAAGAGGCGTTCTTCTGGGACGACAGCCATGCAGACCAATTTGATGCAATGTGCGGCGTATGGTCTGAGCACTGACAGGCTGACCTCCCCACACCTCTTCAACCTCTGCAGCAATGCTGGCAACACTCATACATCTATTTCCCAAAGACAACCTCTGGATATGATGCTGAGCACATGCACTCAACTTCTTTGGTCGACCATGGCGAGGCCTGTTATGAGTGGAACCTATCCTGTGAAACCGCTGTATGGTCTTGCCCACCGTGCTGCAGCTCAGTTTCAGGGTCTTGGCAATCTTCTTATAGCCTATGCCATCTTTATGTAGAGCAACAATTCTTTTTTTCAGATCCTCAGAGAGTTCTTTGTCATGAGTTGCCATGTTGAACTTCCAGTGACCAGTATGAGAGCGTGTGAGAGCGATAACACCAAATTTAACACACCTGCTCCCCATTTACACATGAGAACTTGTAGCACTAACGAGTCACACAACACTGGGGAGGGAAAATGGCTAATTGGGCCCAATTTGGCCATTTCCACTTAAGGGTGTACTCACTTTTGTTGCCAACGGTTTAGACATTAATGGCTGTGTGTTGAGTTATTTTGAGGGGACAGCAAATTTACACTGTTATACAGGCTGTACATTCACTACTTTACATTGTAGCAAAGTGTCATTTCTTCAGTGTTGTCACATGAAAAGATATAATAAAATATTTACAAAAATGTGAGGGGTGTACTCACTTTTGTGAGATATTGTATATTTAATGGGGCATTAAACACCTTGAGATTTTAATATAGAATGTTTAGTTATGCATAGTAAAACTACTTTGACTTGAAATGCCCCCTGCTGACTTCTCAAGGCTAACCCTGCTACTATATATTCTTCCCTAATTGTCTACAGCTAAACAGACAAAAAGAGCAGAAGATTGGCGAAAATCCTTAGTCGCCTACAAATAAAACTTAAGAGTACAAACACATCCAAATTGTGCAACAGACATTCTTTAACAGAAGAAGGCTTCGGGCACAAAGACGAAACAACAATCTCCTGATTAATATTTTTTGTAGAAACCACCTTAGGAAGGAAACCTCACTTAGTACGAAGAACTAAGAGTTCCGAGACTCTTCAAGCAGAATAAATAGCCAGAAGAAATAAAACCTTCCAAAATAACAACTTAATATCTATGGCATGTAAAGGCTCAAATGGAGCTTGCTGCAAAACTCTAAGAACAAGGTTAAGGCTCCAAGGCGGAGCAACAGACTTAAACACAGGCCTGATCCTGACCAAAGCCTGAAAAAAGGATTGTACATCTGGCACATCCGCCAAACGCTTATGCAACAAAACAGACAAAGCCGAAACTTGACCTTTCATAGTACTAACAGATAACCCTTTCTCCAGACCCTCCTGCAGAAAAGACAAAATTCTTGGTATCCTGACCCTACACCAAGAGTAGTCCTTGGATTCACAGCAATAAAGATATTTCCGCCATATCTTATAGTAAATCTTTCGAGTAACAGGCTTACGAGCCTGAATCATAGTTTCAATGACCGACTCAAAAAACCCACGCTTAGACAGAATCAAGTGTTCAATCTCCAAGCAGTCAGCTTCAGAGAAATGAGATTTGGATGAAGGAAAGGACCCTGAAATAGAAGGTCCTTTCTCAGGGGTAGTCTCCATGGAGGCCAAGATGACATGTCCACTAGATCTGCATACCAGATCCTCCGAGGCCAAGCCGGAGCAATTAGAATCACTGATGCTCTCTCCTGCTTAATACAAGCAATGACTCGTGGGGGTAGACCGAAAGGAGGAAACAGGTATGCCATCCTGAAGTTCCAAGGAACTGCCAACGCATCTATCAGGAAGACCTGAGGATCCCTTGACCTTGAACCGTACTTTGGAAGCTTGGCGTTCTGTCGAGACACCATCAGATCCAACTCCGGAACCCCTCAATTGATGGTTAACCTGGAGAACACCTCCGGATGGAGTTCCCACTCCCCAGGATGAAAGGTTTGCCTGTTCAAGAAATCCGCTTCCCAGTTGTCCACTTCTGGGATGTGAATGGCAGATAGACAGCAATTGTGAGCTTCCGCCCACTGAATAATCCATGCCACCTCCTTCATGACTTTGGAACTCCGAGTTCCTTTCTTGGTGGTTGATGTAAGTCACTGAGGTTATGTTGTCTGACTGGAATCTGATGAACTGGGCTAAAGATAGTTAGAGCCAAGCCATCAGAGCATTGTAAATCTCCCGAGTCCAAAGTCCCTGTGCCTTTAAGGAGTCCCAGACTGCTCCCCAGCCAAACAGGCTGGCGTCCGTAGTCACAATCACCTAGGAGGGTCTCCGAAAGCAAGTGCCTTGAGACAGATGCTCCTGAGAGATCCACCACGGGAGAGAGTCTTTCGACACCTGATCTAGAACTATTCTCTGAGACAGATCCCCATAATCTTCATTCCATTGTCTGAGCATGCACAACTGCAGAGCTCTTAGATGAAATCGAGCAAATTAGATAATATCCATGGAAGCCACCATCAGGCCAATTACTTCCATACATTGAGCTACTGACGGTTGAACTGCAGCCTGTAGAGACCGGCAAGAGGAAAGAATCTTTACTCTTCTGACCTCCGTCAGAAAAATCTTCATCAGAACGGAATCTATTATTGTCCCTAGGAAAACTACCCTTGTAGCTGGAACCAGGGAGCTTTTTTGCAAATTTACTTTCCATCAGTGAGAACGAAAAAAAGACAACAGTATCTCCGTGTGAGATTCTGCTTGTGGAAAATATGGCGCTTGAATCAATATGTCGTCCAAATAGGGAGCCAAAGCAATTCCCCAGGATCGGATCACAGCCAAGAGAACCCCCAGAACCTTTGAAAATATTCTGGGAGCTGTGGCAAGGCCAAATGGAAGGGCCACAAACTGGAAATGTTGATCGAGAAAGGCAAACCTCAGAGACTTGTGATGGTCCCTGTGAATGGGAACATGAAGGTACGCATCCTTTAGATCTAAAGGAATAATAGTACGAATAGTCTCCATCTTGAAGCATGGGACTCAGAGAAATTTGTTTAGGCAATTTCAGGTCTAGAATAAGACGGAAAGTTCCCTCTTTCTTGGGAACCACAAATAAGTTTGAAAAAAAAACCTAGACCCTATTCCAGTGATGGAACTGGAACAATTACTCCCAGAGAAGAGATATCCTGAATGCACTTCAAGAACTCATCTTTTTTTATCTGGTCTGCAGATAATCTTGAAAGGTGGAACCTGCCCCTGGGAGGACAAGTCTTAAATTCCAACTTGTAACCCTGGGATACAATCTCGACAGCCCAGGGATCTGGAACATCTCTTATCCAGGCCTGAGAGAACCGAGAAAGTCTGCCCCCTACTTGATCCGAGCCCGGATTGGGGGCAAACCCTTCATGCTGATTTAGAATCAGCTGAGGGCTTTTTAGACTGTTTTCCCTTGCTCCAAGACTGATTTGGATTCCAGGAAGACTTGGCATGGTCCTGCTTAGCTGAAGAAGAGGACGGCTTCCCTCTGAAGTTGGGAAAGGAACGAAAATTACTCTGACGTCCTTTGGGTCTGTTTTTTTTTTATTTTGAGGCAGAAAAGACCCCTTCCTACCGGTTGTATAAGAAATGATCTCCGCTGACCCGGGTCCAAACAGGGTCTTACCTTGGAGGAAACATCTGTTGACCAAGACTTCAGCCATAATGCCCTTCTGGCTAGTACTGCAAAACTAGAAGCCTTAACTCCCAGTCTATGGAGCTGCAGAAGAGCATCCGCAATAAAAGAATTGGCTAGCTTAAGAGCCTTAATCCTATCTTGAATCTTGTCTAAAGGCGTCTCTTCCTGAAGAGATTCAGACAATGTGTCAAACCAATAGGATGCTGCAGTAGTCACCGTGGCAATACATACCACTGGTTGCCATTGGAGACCTAAATGCACATAAATCTTTTTCAAGTAAGCCTCTTAGCCAGAGTAGAAATGGCCCCTTCAACCTTAGGAACCGTAGACCAGGGATCCTTGATAGAAGCCTCAACAGGAAACAACTTCTTAAAAATAGGAGACAGAGTAAAAGCCACTCCTGGCTTCTCCCATTCCTGAGATATAATCTCCCTAGCACGGTCTGGCATAGGAAAAACTTCCATAGATTAAGGAACATCAAAGAAACTATTTAACTTACTAGATTTCTTAGGGGTGACAGCACAAGGAAGATCAGTGTCATCCAAAGTAGCTAAAACCTCCTTTAAAAGTACACAAAGGTGTTCAAGCTTATATCTGAAGGATGCCCCTTCAGTGTCAGAAGAAGGAATTATACTGTCCGAATCTGAAATTTCACCCTCAGAAAGGGACTCACCCTCTTCCTCAGACTTATGAGAAACCTGGGACTCAGAATTTGGAACAGATACCTTACTATCTGAACTCTTGAGTTTCCTCTTACGTTTTCCCTGAATCCTGGGAAATTCGACTAAAGCAGCAGATACCACAGAGGATACCTGCACAGCAATCTCAGCCTTTAAAAACACTCCAGTTAGCGAGTAACCACAGGACACAGTATGTGATGCCATAGAGGCTTGGGACGATATAGGAGATGGCCCTAGTAAAACCTGAACAGCATCCTCCTGAGAGACATTAGGCTCAATATTAAAAAAAATTATCTTTCCCTTGCAATGTCTGCTTGACACATGAGGAACAAAATTGCATGGGAGCTACAAATTGCGCATCTAAGCACAACATACAGGGGTTCAACTGAACTGAATCCTGATCCATGTCAGACATAATGTCTAAGAAAAAACCTCACACAATTATAAAGATTTAAAAAATCAGCAGAGGCTGTGCCTTTAAGCAAGGGCTAAAAATTAAACTAAAATATCACTCAATTATAAAGGTCTCAAAAATCAGCAGAGGCTGTGCCTATAAGCAAGTGCTGAAAAATTAAACCTGAGCACTACAGCTCTGATTAAAAACCTCAAGTACTCCACACCTCAGCTTACTGAGGCGCCTCCTTACCACCGCTGCGTAACTAGATATCCTCCTCTAACTCCATAGACTCTTTGACTGAGAATACGGAGTCCCTGCTGCACGGAACTCCAAGGAAGAAAGCCGATCACGTGATTGGACAGAAGAGAGGCGTGAAAACCTCCCGCAGCGCTGACAACAAGGAGGAGGAGCCGAAAAAAAAACAGAAGAGAACACACGCACGCCATAACCTAAGAAACATGGCAAACATGAGCCTAAAAATAGCTCCTTGTCTCCACAACAGCACACGCACGCTAACACACCTGCAGGGATTAAATAAACACAGCCCGCGATCCGTGTCCGGATTTAATTTAAAGGGCCAGTCCTAAGTTCCTCAGGGTCAAAACAGAGCCCAAACTATTAACCCCCTCATAATCAAGGTTAAAGTCAGTCTCTCACATCACTGTGCCTGCAGACATGCCTTAGTATGACCCTTACAACAGGGTGAACTATGTCCCCAATAAATTAGCAAGGTTTCATGGTTGTTAAACATAAGTGCACAGATCTCCCTACCTGGAAGAAAAGCACTTGTTCTGTTGTCTGGCATGTAGACAGTCCATAGGTATAAAAGTATACCTCTTCCCACAGAGACCTAAGACAAAGGAAATAACAAAATAACTAACTTTGGTATTCCATACTATGGCAGCAATTGTTGGGAAACACAGCAAGCACCTCTTGACAAATTCCCAACTGCTTTAAAGCGACCACAGCTCGACTGCAAAGACTAACGTGGGATACGGTTATATCCCACAACTTGCTAGAAGCAAAATTCAATTTTTCCTCACAGACACCAAAACTTTACTTCCTCTATGCATGAAAGGCAAAGAGAATGACTGGGGGTTGTGGGTAAGGGAGTGATACTTAACCCCTTGAGAGCTAATGACAGCTCTGAACCGTTGCAGAGTTTCCCACTCAGGTGCTAACGACGGCTCAGAGCCGTCGCTAGCACTCTCCCACCTTGAAGGAGATCTGGGGGCTCCCACCAGCTCCTATCCCATCGATCGGGCCTGTATAATGACAGTCATCGCCTGAGGGTTCACGTTTTGCATGGTGACGTCACGCACAATGACGTGATGACGTCACCGCGCAACTTTATTAAAAAAAGACAATGGACAATATAGTATCTGTATCTCAGGCATCTGTGCAGCTACAGACCCCCAAGCCCAGAGGCAGAACTTTTCTTTACTTTCTGCGATGAGATTTTTTTAGTGAAAATGTTTCTGCAGGTCATTTTTAAATAAAACTCAATTTTAAGTTAGACAGCTACACTAAGGCACCAGTTTAATTGCAATGTGTTGGTTAACTGAAGAATAAAGCAATTTTTAATGTTTTATAATATAGTGCAGTAGTTGAAAATTGCATTGCAAATAAGCTGCATACAAAGAAAGACATTTAAAAATGTCTCTTTAATAAATCTTTTTACTTTTCCCTTGGACTAACCTAGAAATGTAGTAATAAAAAGATGCAGTGCTCTTACATTCAGAATAAACAGCTTTGCAGACTGGGAAAGGCTAGGGGCGGATTTGAAAAAATCTCTGAGAGCCCATTAACAAGCAATGTGCTGCTGCTTTGCAGCGCTACTGCATATTTGACTGCTCACTTCAAATAGCACTTTGCCCTGGATGCACTGTGTTAAGGAAAATGTATACAGTGCAGCCAGAGCACAGCTCTGTTTGAAGAGAACTGCCTAATGTGGAGCAGCACTACAAAGTTCAAGCGCTAACAGTTCCTGCATATGTCCTGTTCTTTCTGCAGGCATGCTGCATTTTCTGCGATGACATCTCACATCACTGTATGTTCTGCCTTGGGGCCCCCAAGACCCACCGATGGAAAGATAATTGCCTAACCTTTCCAAAAGATAAAAGTTTTGGGGATCTGAAAAAAAGAAAAAAGTTAAAAACCCTCAAATGTGATTAGCACCCAGGTGGGAAAGTGCTTAGCACTCAAAGGGTTAAAGGGACAGTCAAGTCCAAAAAAAACTTTCATGATTCAGATAGGGCATGTAATTTTAAACATCTTTCAAATTTACTTTTATCACCAATTTTTCTTTGTTCTCTTGGTATTCTTAGTTGAAAGCTAAACCTAGGAGGTTCATATGCTAATTTCTTAGACCTCGAAGGCCGCCTCGAATCTAAATGCATTTTGATAGTTTTTCACCACTAGAGGGCATTAGTTCATGTGTTTCATATAGATAAAATTGAGCTCATGCACGTGCATTTACCATGGAAACAGCTCTGATTGGCTAAACTGCAAGTCTGTCAAAAGAACTGAAATAAGGGGCAGTCTGCTGAGGCTTAGATACAAGGTAATTACAGAGGTTAAAACATGTATAATTATAACTGTGTTGGTTATTCAAAACTGGGGAATTGGTAATTAAGGGATTATCTATCTTTTTAAACAACAAAAATTCTGGTGTTAATGGGACACCCAATCAAAATTAAACTTTCATTATTCAGATAGAGCATGCCATTTTAAACAACTTTCCAATTTACTTCCATTAACAAAATGTGCACAGTATTTTTATAGTTAAACTTTTTGAGTCACCAGCTCCTACTGAGCATGTGCAAGAATAAGTGTGTATGCATTTGTGAATGGCTGATGGCTGCCACATGGTACATGTATGCATTTGTGATTGGCTGATGGCTGTCACATGGTACAGGGGGAGTGGAAAAAGACATAACTTTTAAAATTGTCAGAAAAAAAAATCTACTTCTCTTTTGAAGTTCAAACTAAGTGCTATTGCATTATCTTGTTATCTTGCATTTGTTGATTATGCAAATCTACTGTGTTGACTGGTCCTTTAACTGTCCTTTTAACAGTTTTACTGTGGTGCTCTTTGCCTCCTCCTGCTGGTCAGGAGTGATATTCCCAACAGTAATTAAGATGAACCCGTGGACTCACCATATCTTACAAAGAAAACAAAATAAAGCTGATCCTAATGAAACATAAATCACCAACTGAGAATGAACACAGCCTAACAGTTTGTGTTATATCCTAGAGTCCACTCAGAGTGCATTTTCCTTTATTTTTATCGGTTCATTTCACAGAAGAGAATTCTTCTGAAGTATATTAGTCTGATCTGATCCAGGAGAACTATCCAGAGAAAAGCAGCCAACCCCAGACATGCAAGTGTGTGCCAGACAGGTCTTGTCTGAGAGGTGCACCTGAATCCCTTCAGGCGTATGACAGAACACTAAAGAAATGCCTGATCTATGCAAATCTAAAAGATTTTATTTTGTTTAGTTTAATAACCCAAAGAAATGTCACTACTAATATGTGATACCTGTAAAACATGGTAACAATACATATAGCTCTATTTTAAGTTAAAGGGATACTGAACCCAAATGTTTTCTTTTATGATTCAGATAGAGCATGCAATTTTAAGCAACTTTCTAATTTACTCATATTATTTTTCTTCATTCTCTTGGTATCTTTATTTGAAAAGGCAGTAATGTAAACGTATGAGATGGCCCATCTCTGGTTCAGCACATTAATATTATAGAGGCAGTGTGGCATCACCTGGACAGAGAAAAAAATAAAAGACAAACTAAATCTAAAGATCTCTGGGAAGTGCTGAAAGAAGCCTGGTATAATATACCAGACGATTACTTTAGAAAACTTCAGGACAGTCTCCCCAAAAGAGTTCAAGATGCACTTGGTGCCAAGGGAGGTCACACTAAATACTGAATTTTGCCTGAAGAAGCCATTTTGTTCTGAAAATGTTTTTTTTTTATATATATATATTTTGTGTACATATTTCCTGCATTTTCTGTTTGTATCTTAATAAATATAAATATAGATGGTCATTACACTCTCTGATTGGAAAAACCTCACAAGTAGACACTTGCAGCTAGAACGCTTCAGATATTTAAGGGAGGACAAAATTGAGATACACGAATACATGCTAGAAATCTGGAAACACGTGTGTTCTTAAAACACTAAAGCAACATAGCTCATCCATCGATCTGAAGCCCATACCCTGGCGGCAAACATACCTATTCCTCCCCCCTCTTCTCCCCCCCCCCCCCTTTTTTTTTTTCTCTCTCTCTCCTTCTCCCTCCCCCCTCCCTCCTTTCTCTTCTCTTTCTTCCTCTTTCTCATGTCTTACTCTTACACACAACTGACTGTTATGCGCTAAGGATTTGGCGCATAGCAGGATATGAGCATAAGGAAAGGTGTGAGTTAAAACACCATTCACTAAAGATAAGCAATTTATTTTCAACCATATTTGTTATTGAGAATGTTAAGATATTGATATTTGTCTTTCACTATGTAACTGCATTCTCATTTTATATTTCTGTACTGTTATTTTGGAACTTGAATAAAGCTTTGAAACTTAAAAAAAAATATATAGATGGTCATTAAAACTTTGCTAAAACAACAAATCTAATGGTGGCCTAAGACTTTTGTAGCCACCAATCAGCAAGCGCTACCCAGGTTCTGAACCAAAAAAAGGTCCGGCTCGTAAGCTTACATTCCTGCTTTTTCAAATGAAGAAAAAATTATATTAGGAATAAATTAGAAAGTTGCTTAAAATTTCATGCTCTATCTGAATTATGAAAGAAAAAAATTGGGTTCAGTATCCCTTTAACTGCTTAATGTTAAACTATGGTAAAATTTCAGTTGATTGTTATGTTGAATTGGATAAACGAATGTCTTTGAATGTGGTATTTTTGCAGGGAGCTCATGACTGGGAATTCTGGAAATGTAAAGTAAATTGGTTGAGTATTTTATAAGTTATTAAAGGGACGGTAAAGTCAAAATTAAATTTAAAGGGACAGTCTACTTGATAACTGTTATAATCCCTTTATTACCCAGTCCCCAATTTTGTATAACCAACACTGCAGATGGCTGCTTATCTCAGTGCTTTTTACAATTATGCATTTTAGCCAATCAGTGCTGGTTCTTGCATAACCATTATCATACTCCTTGGGAGTGAGCAAAATGTTATTTATATGGCACACATGAACTAGCACTGTCAATCTGTTGTGCAAGATTTAAAACTCACTGAAATAAGGGGTCTGGGCAAGAGGCAAATAAGGGGTCTGGGCAAGTCTAGCAAGAGGCAAACTTAGAGGTTAAAAAAGAATATATAACAATGTTGGTTATGCGCTCTTTAATAAAGTTTCTACATAAATTTAACAAAATGAAATCTCAGTTATCGTCTTACTGCTGAGAAACTGACTTGTACTTTACACACTGAATTTCAGACTAATAGAAAAGGGATAAAGAATAAAGGGAATAACACAGCTCCAACTGAGCATTTCAGTAGCAATATCTGAATAGAAAAACAAGTTTGATGCATGGGCCTGGAAAAATAAAGAACCAGGTTAATCTGTGATTACTCAGTAAGTACAGGTTCTTAGTGTTCAAGGAATTCTGACTAAGAACACTGGAAATGTTTACACATATTGATGCCTATAAAGTTACAGGGAAATTAATAAATGCTTATATTTGGCATGTTACCCTTAAAGGGACATAAAAGTGTAAAAAACGCTCTAATGTATTAGAGTATTTTATTATTGCACTATGGCTTGCATATAATTATGTGTTTAACCCCTGCAAACACACACAATTTCTGCTCCAGAACAGCAATGCAATACTGAGACCAAGCTGAACACTTCTGCTAATCCTGAGACAAAAGGCATATTTGTTTATCCACGAATCACTATCTAGCTCCAGGTAGTGCTTTGCTGATTCTGAGCCTACCTAGGTATGCTTTCCAACAAAAGATACAAAAGGAAAAAAGCAAATATGAAAAAACTACTCAAAGCTTCTCGAAAAACTAGTATATGCACGCCTATCCCATTTCCTTACATTAAACTCCCTCTTTGACCCACTGCAATCTGGATTTCGTCCCCATCACTCCACAGAGACAGCAATTGTTAAGGTTACCAACAACCTACTTACAGCAAAATCAAAAGGCCACTTCTCTCTGCTTATCCTCCTTGATCTGTCTGCAGCCTTTGATACTGTTTACCGCCCTCTTTTGCTCCAAACCCTCCAATCCTTCGGCATCTGTGACACAGCCCTCTCGTGGCTCTCTTCCTACCTATCAAACCGTACCTTTAGTATAGCCTTCTCTGGGGCCTCCTCTGCCCCGTCACCACTTTCTGTCGGAGTACTGCAAGGCTCTGTCCTCGGTACCCCTTCTCTTCTCAATCTACACGTCATCACTAGGTTCCCTAATAAAGTCCCACGGTGTCCAATATCATTTGTATGCCGATGACACCCAAATCTACTTCTCTGCACCAGACCTATCTCTTTACTTGCCCATGTCACTAACTGTCTTTCTCACATCTCTTCCTGGATGTCCTTTCACTACCTCAAGCTAAATCTCTCCAAAACTGAGCTCCTTATTTTCCCCCATTCTTCCAAAATCTCCACCCCCAATCTCTCTATAACTGTCGACAACTCCATCATTAGCCCTACCCCGCATGCCCGATGTCTCGGGGTCACATTTGACTCAGATCTTTCTTTCACTCCTAACATTAAGTCCTTGGCTAAAGCCTGCCGCTCCACCTTAAAAACATCTCTAAAATTAGACACTTCCTTACACAAGACACAACTAAGATTTTAATCCACTCTATCATCCTTTCCCACCTCGATTACTGCAACTCTGTCCTCTCTGGTCTCCCCACCTGCCACCTAGCTCCTTTACAATC
This sequence comes from Bombina bombina, assembly GCF_027579735.1. Taxonomy (NCBI): domain Eukaryota; kingdom Metazoa; phylum Chordata; class Amphibia; order Anura; family Bombinatoridae; genus Bombina; species Bombina bombina. Next base: position 650,976,024 of record NC_069500.1, on the reverse strand, counting down.
CATAATGAATGCCTCTGCCAGGCTCATCTTCCTTACATGTCGCTCTTCATCTGCTGCACCTCTCTGACAATCCCTTCACTGGCTTCCTCTTGCCTCTAGGATCAAACACAAATTTCTCACTCTGACATACAAAGCCTTCAACTGCACTGCTCCCCCCTATATCTCAGACCTTGTCTCCAGATACTCTCCCTCCCGTCCCATTCGCTCTGCTCACGACCTCCTACTCTCCTCCTCTTGTTACCTCATCACACTCCCGTTTACAGGACTTCTCCAGACTGGCTCCCATCTTGTGGAACAATCTGCCTCGCTCCACAAGACTCTCCCCTAGTTTTGAAATCTTCAATCGCTCCCTAAAGACTCTACTGTTCAGGGATGCATACAACCTACACTAACCTTTCTTTATACCAGTTCCTCTCCTCCATTGCTATCCCCTGAATCCCCTTAGCATGTAAGTCTAAGAGTCCAGCTGTTTGTAGATCACCTTCTTAAGGGCTGACTACAACAGTGCAACTCTTGGCAGGGCGCTCTACCCATTTGATCCATATAATTGTTTTGTTGTACTCCGCATTTGTTTATAGCACTGCAGAATCTGTTGGCGCTCTACAAATAACCGATAATAATAATAAAATAATAGGAGTAAATTGAAAAGTATCTTAAAATTGCACGCTCTAGCTAAATAATGAAAGTTTCATTTTGACTTATCCATTAATATTGTATTAAATATTGTAAACAAAATGTGGTGTGTTGTTTTAGTTATTTTGTTTCAGTGCTGGTATACCTAAAATAATAGACACAAAAATCCACTCTAGAACGTTCTAGTTCAGGCATGAATCATACATAAGGCCCAAAGCAGAAGTGTTCCATACTTTTATATGCACTGAATATTGTCCATACCTGACTAAAGCCTAGTTTCCATTAAGGTGGTAAGTTTGGAAACTGGTAGTAACTTAAAAAGTCTCTATAGTCTTCAATGTTTTTACCAGCAGTTTCTAAACTTTACCACCTCATACAGTTGTATGCAAAAGTTTAGGCACTCCTGACAATTTCCATGATTTTCATTTATAAATAATTGGGTGTTTGGATCAGCAATTTCATTTTGATCTATCAAATAACTCAAGGACACAGTAATAATTCAGTAGTGAAATGAGGTTTATTGGATTAACAGAAAATGTGCAATATGCATCAAAACGAAATTAGACAGGTGCATAAATTTGGGCACCCTTTTCATTTTGTTGATTTGAATACCTGTAACTACCTAGCACAGTTGGTTTGGTGAGCCCATTAAGCCTTGAACTTCATAGACAGGTGCATCCAATCATGAGAAAAGGAATTTAAGGTGGCCAATTGCAAGTTGTTGTTCTCTTTGGCCTCAAAACAAGTCTCAATGACCTGAAAACAAAGATTGTTCAACATTATGGTTTATGGGAAGGCCACAAAAAGCTATCGCAGAGATTTAACCCCTTAATTACCACAATGTACCCTGTATGTCACTGGACGTTAAGGGTTTTTTCAGGACATAATAGCACAAGTCTAGCAAAAACACGCTATTAATGCCCTCCCTCCAGCAGGCTTTGTGGAATAGAGCAGTGTCAACGCTGGTGGCAAGACCGCGCTTTAAAACAATCAAGTCCCAAAAAAAGGCCAGTGACAAACAGGGTACGTCGCTGGTCCTTAAGGGGTTAAGCTGTCAGTGTCCACTCTGAGGAACATAGTGAGTAAATGGAAGACCACAGGCACAGTTCTTGTTAAGGCCAGAAGTGGCAGGCCAAGTAAAATATCGGATAGGCAAAGGCAAAGGATGGTGAGAACGGTCAAAAACAGCCCACAGACCACCTCCAAAGACCTACAACATCATCTTGCTGCAGATAGTGTAACTGTGCATGTTCAACAATTCAGCACACTTTGCACAAAGAGAATCTGTATGGGAGAGTGATGCGGAAGAAGCCTTTTTTTTCACACACGCCACAAACAGAGTCGCTTGAGGTATGCAAACGCACGTTTGGACAAGCCAGCTTCATTTTGAAAGAAGGTACTGTGGACTGATGAAACAAAGATTGAGTTATTTGGTCATAACAAGGGGCGTTATGCATGACGGCAAAAGAACACAGCGTTCCAAGACAAACACTTGCTAGCCACAGTAAAATTTGGTGGATGTTCCATCATGCTGTGGGGCTGTGTGGCCAGTGCCGGTACTGGGAATCTTGTTAAAGTTGAGGGTCGCATGGATTCCACTCAAAATAAACAGATACTTGAAAATAATGTTGAGGAAAGATGAAGTTACGCCGGGGGTGGGTATTTCAACAAGACAACGACCAAAAACAATGCTCAAAATCTACTCTGGCATTTATGCAGAGGAACAAGTACAATGTTCTGGAATGGCCATCCCAGTCTCCAGACCTGAATATTATTGAAAATCTGTGGGGTGATTTGAAGCGGGTTGTCCATGCTCGGCAACCATCAAACCTAACTGAACTGGAGATGTTTTGCAAGGAGGAATTGTCCAAAATAACTTCATCCAGAATCCAGACACTCATTACAGACTATAGGAAGTGTCTAGAGGCTGTTATTTCTGCTAAAGGAGGCTCTACTAAATATTGATGCGATATTTCTGTTGGGGTGCCCAAATTTATGCATCTGTCTAAAATTTATGCATCTGTCTAATTTCGTTTTGATGCATATTGCACATTTTCTGTTAATCCAATAAACCTCAATTCACTACTGAAATATTACTGTATCCTTCAGTTATTTGATAGATCAAAATGAAATTGCTGATCCAAACACCCAATTATTTATAAATGAAAATCATGGAAATTGTCAGGGGTGCCTAAACTTTTGCATTTGATTGTATATATGTGTGTATATATATATATATATATATATATATATATATATATATATATATATATATATATACACACACACAATTATTACACAGTAATCTTGCAAAAAAAACAACAAAATAAAACAAGAAGACTCAGATCCTCTGGACAATTGTAAGACATTACAAAATCAATATTTAACCAATTGATGGAGTTAATCTTGAATGAAAATGCACAATCCTACCCCACTTGAAAGTTTCTCAATTTGCCTTCAGGCCCTGATTGTTAATCCTAAAATATTTTAAATTCCTTAAAGTGAATGTAAATTTTTTATGTAATGAAAGTATAATTAGCTAGGTAATCATTATATTAACCAAACCGCCACTTTATTTTTCTCATAAAATGTCTAATAAATATTTATAATACATTTCTAAATAATGCTCGTTGTATATACCTGCTTCTCCCACTCTCAACTTCCTTATTCTTTTCTATTGTATGTATACAGCGGTCCCACCCGCTGTGTCAATGCGCGCTCCCGTCTGATAAACACAGCGCATGCGTCAAACCTCGATGCAGCTGTCTGTCAACATTCTTTAAAACTAGGAATAGATAGATTATTCCTTTAATATTTATTGACATGTTATTGTAGAATACGGAGCCACTTTAGCATTGTACTGACCTATCGCTGAAATATTGCAAGAAAGAATGTCCGTGAAGTTTGCTATTGCGCATGCGCGAAATCTGAACGAGCTTCAGATAACAATGTAGGAAGTGCTGTATAACGCAAGCGCAATACGGACCCGTGACGACAGCAAAAGGGGTTTGGTCCCCCCGTGTTTAATCAAATTATTGGTTATAACGATCGTGCCTACAACGATAATGCAATGCCGGGCGGAGGATTATAATGACGTATGAAAGTAAATAAACAACAAAAAACACGTTAATTTTAATCTTTAAAAAAATTTCATGAATTAAAGTCATATTATTTTAATGTATTTGTTAAGGGGAATTTTAGAGAGCGCGCTGAGTTTACATTCACTTTAAATACTCTTAAAGGACCACTAAATAAAGTAGAATGCATAATTAACAAGTGCATAATATAAAGACCGTGGGGCATATGTATCAAGCTCTGTATAGAGCTTGATGCCTCGTGTTTCTAAAACAGAATTTATGTTTACCTGATAAATTACTTTCTCCAACGGTGTGTCCGGTCCACGGCGTCATCCTTACTTGTGGGATATTCTCTTCCCCAACAGGAAATGGCAAAGAGCCCAGCAAAGCTGGTCACATGATCCCTCCTAGGCTCCGCCTTCCCCAGTCATTCGACCGACGTAAAGGAGGAATATTGCATAGGAGAAATCATATGATACCGTGGTGACTGTAGTTAAAGAAAATAAATTATCAGACCTGATTAAAAAACCAGGGCGGGCCGTGGACCGGACACACCGTTGGAGAAAGTAATTTATCAGGTAAACATAAATTCTGTTTTCTCCAACATAGGTGTGTCCGGTCCACGGCGTCATCCTTACTTGTGGGAACCAATACCAAAGCTTTAGGACACGGATGAAGGGAGGGAGCAAATCAGGTCACCTAGATGGAAGGCACCACGGCTTGCAAAACCTTTCTCCCAAAAATAGCCTCAGAAGAAGCAAAAGTATCAAATTTGTAAAATTTAGTAAAAGTGTGCAGTGAAGACCAAGTCGCTGCCTTACATATCTGATCAACAGAAGCCTCGTTCTTGAAGGCCCATGTAGAAGCCACGGCCCTAGTGGAATGAGCTGTGATTCTTTCAGGAGGCTGCCGTCCGGCAGTCTCGTAAGCCAATCTGATGATGCTTTTAAGCCAAAAAGAGAGAGAGGTAGAAGTTGCTTTTTGACCTCTCCTTTTACCAGAATAAACAACAAACAAGGAAGATGTTTGTCTAAAATCCTTTGTAGCATCTAAATAGAATTTTAGAGCACGAACTACATCCAAATTGTGCAACAAACGTTCCTTCTTTGAAACTGGATTCGGACACAAAGAAGGCACGACTATCTCCTGGTTAATGTTTTTGTTAGAAACAACTTTCGGAAGAAAACCAGGTTTAGTACGCAAAACCACCTTATCTGCATGGAACACCAGATAAGGAGGAGAACACTGCAGAGCAGATAACTCTGAAACTCTTCTAGCAGAAGAAATTGCAACCAAAAATAAAACTTTCCAAGATAATAACTTAATATCAACGGAATGTAAGGGTTCAAACGGAACCCCCTGAAGAACTGAAAGAACTAAATTGAGACTCCAAGGAGGAGTCAAAGGTTTGTAAACAGGCTTGATTCTAACCAGAGCCTGAACAAAAGCTTGAACATCTGGCACAGCTGCCAGCTTTTTGTGAAGTAACACAGACAAAGCAGAAATCTGTCCCTTCAAAGAACTTGCAGATAATCCTTTCTCCAAACCTTCTTGAAGAAAGGATAGAATCTTAGGAATTTTTATCTTGTCCCAAGGGAATCCTTTAGATTCACACCAACAGATATATTTTTTCCATATTTTATGGTAGATTTTTCTAGTTACAGGCTTTCTGGCCTGAACAAGAGTATCAATGACAGAACCTGAGAACCCTCGCTTTGATAAAATCAAGCGTTCAATCTCCAAGCAGTCAGTTGGAGTGAGACCAGATTCGGATGTTCGAACGGACCTTGAACAAGAAGGTCCCGTCTCAAAGGTAGCTTCCATGGTGGAGCCGATGACATATTCACCAGGTCTGCATACCAAGTCCTGCGTGGCCACGCAGGAGCTATCAAGATCACCGATGCCCTCTCCTGATTGATCCTGGCTACCAGCCTGGGGATGAGAGGAAACGGTGGGAATACATAAGCTAGGTTGAAGGTCCAAGGTGCTACTAGTGCATCTACTAGAGTCGCCTTGGGATCCCTGGATCTGGACCCGTAGCAAGGAACCTTGAAGTTCTGACGAGAGGCCATCAGATCCATGTCTGGAATGCCCCACAACTGAGTAATTTGGGCAAAGATTTCCGGATGGAGTTCCCACTCCCCCGGATGAAATGTCTGACGACTCAGAAAATCCGCTTCCCAATTTTCCACTCCTGGGATGTGGATTGCAGACAAGTGGCAGGAGTGAGTCTCCGCCCATTGAATGATTTGGGTCACTTCTTCCATCGCCAGGGAACTCCTTGTTCCCCCTTGATGGTTGATATACGCAACAGTCGTCATGTTGTCCGATTGAAACCGTATGAATTTGGCCTTTGCTAGCTGAGGCCAAGCCTTGAGAGCATTGAATATCGCTCTCAGTTCCAGAATATTTATCGGGAGAAGAGATTCTTCCCGAGACCAAAGACCCTGAGCTTTCAGGAGTCCCCAGACCGCGCCCCAGCCCACCAGACTGGCGTCGGTCGTGACAATGACCCACTCTGGTCTGCGGAAGCTCATCCCTTGTGACAGGTTGTCCAGGGACAGCCACCAACGGAGTGAATCTCTGGTCCTCTGATCTACTTGTATCGTCGGAGACAAGTCTGTATAATCCCCATTCCACTGACTGAGCATGCACAGTTGTAATGGTCTCAGATGAATTCGCGCAAAAGGAACTATGTCCATTGCCGCGACCATCAAACCTATTACTTCCATGCACTGCGCTATGGAAGGAAGAGGAACAGAATGAAGTACTTGACAAGAGTTTAGAAGTTTTGATTTTCTGGCCTCTGTCAGAAAAATCCTCATTTCTAAGGAGTCTATTATTGTTCCCAAGAAGGGAACTCTTGTTGACGGAGATAGAGAACTTTTTTCTACGTTCACTTTCCACCCGTGAGATCTGAGAAAGGCCAGGACAATGTCCGTATGAGCCTTTGCTTGTGGAAGGGACGACGCTTGAATCAGAATGTCGTCCAAGTAAGGTACTACTGCAATGCCCCTTGGTCGTAGCACCGCTAGAAGGGACCCCAGTACCTTTGTGAAAATTCTTGGAGCAGTGGCTAATCCGAATGGAAGTGCCACAAACTGGTAATGCTTGTCCAGAAAGGCGAACCTTAGGAACCGATGATGTTCCTTGTGGATAGGAATATGTAGATACGCATCCTTTAAATCCACCGTGGTCATGAATTGACCTTCCTGGATGGAAGGAAGAATTGTTCGAATGGTTTCCATTTTGAACGATGGAACCTTGAGAAACTTGTTTAGGATCTTGAGATCTAAGATTGGTCTGAATGTTCCCTCTTTTTTGGGAACTATGAACAGATTGGAGTAGAACCCCATCCCTTGTTCTCCTAATGGAACAGGATGAATCACTCCCATTTTTAACAGGTCTTCTACACAATGTAAGAATGCCTGTCTTTTTATGTGGTCTGAAGACAATTGAGACCTGTGGAACCTCCCCCTTGGGGGAAGCCCCTTGAATTCCAGAAGATAACCTTGGGAGACTATTTCCAGCGCCCAAGGATCCAGAACATCTCTTGCCCAAGCCTGAGCGAAGAGAGAGAGTCTGCCCCCCACCAGATCCGGTCCTGGATCGGGGGCCAACATCTCATGCTGTCTTGGTAGCAGTGGCAGGTTTCTTGGCCTGCTTACCTTTGTTCCAGCCTTGCATTGGCCTCCAGGCTGGCTTGGCTTGAGAAGTATTACCCTCTTGCTTAGAGGATGTAGCACTTGGGGCTGGTCCGTTTCTGCGAAAGGGACGAAAATTTGGTTTATTCTTAGCCTTGAAAGACCTATCCTGAGGAAGGGCGTGGCCCTTGCCCCCAGTGATATCAGAAATAATCTCTTTCAAGTCAGGGCCAAACAGCGTTTTCCCCTTGAAAGGAATGTTAAGCAATTTGTTCTTGGAAGACGCATCCGCTGACCAAGATTTTAGCCAAAGCGCTCTGCGCGCCACAATAGCAAACCCAGAATTTTTCGCCGCTAATCTAGCCAATTGCAAAGTGGCGTCTAAAGTAAAAGAGTTAGCCAATTTGAGAGCATGAATTCTGTCCAAAATCTCCTCATAAGAAGAATCTTTATTGAGCGCCTTTTCTAGTTCATCGAACCAGAAACACGCTGCTGTAGTGACAGGAACAATGCATGAAATTGGTTGTAGAAGGTAACCTTGCTGAACAAACATCTTTTTAAGCAAACCCTCTAATTTTTTATCCATAGGATCTTTGAAAGCACAACTATCTTCTATGGGGATAGTGGTGCGTTTGTTTAGAGTAGAAACCGCCCCCTCGACCTTGGGGACTGTCTGCCATAAGTCCTTTCTGGGGTCGACCATAGGAAACAATTTCTTAAATATAGGGGGAGGGACGAAAGGTATGCCGGGCCTTTCCCATTATTTGTTTACAATGTCCGCCACCCGCTTGGGTATAGGAAAAGCTTCGGGGGGCCCCGGGACCTCTAGGAACTTGTCCATCTTACATAATTTCTCTGGAATGACCAAATTCTCACAATCATCCAGAGTAGATAACACCTCCTTAAGCAGAGCGCGGAGATGTTCCAATTTAAATTTGAATGTAATCACATCAGGTTCAGCTTGTTGAGAAATTTTCCCTGAATCTGAAATTTCTCCCTCAGACAAAACCTCCCTGGCCCCCTCAGACTGGTGTAGGGGCACTTCAGAACCAATATCATCAGCGTCCTCATGCTCTTCAGTATTTTCTAAAACAGAGCAGTCGCGCTTTCGCTGATAAGTGGGCATTTTGGCTAAAATGTTTTTGATAGAATTATCCATTACAGCCGTTAATTGTTGCATAGTAAGGAGTATTGGCGCACTAGATGTACTAGGGGCCTCCTGTGTGGGCAAGACTGGCGTAGACGAAGGAGGGGATGATGCAGTACCATGCTTACTCCCCTCACTTGAGGAATCATCTTGGGCATCATTTTCTCTAAATTTTGTGTCACATAAATCACATCTATTTAAATGAGAAGGAACCTTGGCTTCCCCACATACAGAACACAGTCTATCTGATAGTTCAGACATGTTAAACAGGCATAAACTTGATAACAAAGTACAAAAAACGTTTTAAAATAAAACCGTTACTGTCACTTTAAATTTTAAACTGAACACACTTTATTACTGCAAATGTGAAAAAGTATGAAGGAATTGTTCAAATTTCACCAAAATTTCACCACAGTGTCTTAAAGCTGGAGCCGTTTTTATATTTAACCCCTATACAGTCCCTGGTATCTGCTTTGCTGAGACCCAACCAAGCCCAAAGGGGAATACGATACCAAATGACGCCTTCAGAAAGCCTTTTCTATGTATCTGAGCTCCTCACACATGCATCTGCATGTCTTGCTTCCCAAAAACAACTGCGCAATAGAGGCGCGAAAATGAGGCTCTGCCTATGATTAGGGAAAGCCCCTAGAGAAAAAGGTGTCCAATACAGTGCCTGCCGGTTATTTTACATAATTCCCAAGAATAAAATAACTCCTCAAAGCTATGAAGTATTAAAAATGCTTATATATCAATCGTTTTAGCCCAGAAAATGTCTACCAGTCTTAAAAGCCCTTGTGAAGCCCTTTATTCTTATGTAATAAAAATGGCTTACCGGATCCCATAGGGAAAATGACAGCTTCCAGCATTACCTAGTCTTGTTAGAAATGTGTCATACCTCAAGCAGCAAAAGTCTGCTCACTGTTTCCCCCAACTGAAGTTAATTCCTCTCAACAGTCCTGTGTGGAAACAGCCATCGATTTTAGTAACGGTTGCTAAAATCATTTTCCTCTTACAAACAGAAATCTTCATCTCTTTTCTGTTTCAGAGTAAATAGTACATACCAGCACTATTTTAAAATAACAAACTCTTGATTGAAGAATAAAAACTACATTTAAACACCAAAAAACTCTAAGCCATCTCCGTGGAGATGTTGCCTGTACAACGGCAAAGAGAATGACTGGGGAAGGCGGAGCCTAGGAGGGATCATGTGACCAGCTTTGCTGGGCTCTTTGCCATTTCCTGTTGGGGAAGAGAATATCCCACAAGTAAGGATGACGCCGTGGACCGGACACACCTATGTTGGAGAAATCTAGGCGATAATAAATAAGCTGTCAAAATTATGCAGGTTTGAAAAACACAGAGGTCAAAAACAATTTATAGACATTTGCTTGTAAAAGAAAAAAAAGAAACACAACTTTTAATTTTTTTTTTGGTGCTTATCCCACTCTTCCTAGGCCAAAAAGCAAAAATTACAGCCTACAATGATGGGATGTAAATCAAATAGCTGCTATAGTCAATTTACAGCATTTTAAAAACCTAAACTACAGATTTTCCTTTTAAAAGTGGAAGGTGCAGATTCCAGACTTAAAGGGACACTCAAGCCAAAATTAAACTTTCATGATTCAGATAGAACATGCACTTTTAACCCTTTAACGACCAAGGACGTACGCCATACGTCCTCAAAAAAAATACAGTTAATGACCGAGGACGTATGGCGTACGTCCTTGGTCTGGAAGCAGCTGGAAGCGATCCTGATCGCTTCCAGCCACTTTCCGGTTATTGCAGAGATGCCTCGATATCGAGGCATCCTGCAATAACCCCCCTTGGCCATCCGATGCAGAGAGAGACACTCTGTGCACGGGAGGGCGGGCGCGGGCGCGTGCACGTGGTGGATGCGGATGGGAACGGCTACACTACAGAAAACAGTTACAAATAAACGTTGGGTAAAATATTTTTTATTAAAAATCGAAGTGATCTGGGAGGTGGAGGGGGGTTGTTCTGTGGGGGGGAAGCTACACTACAGAAAAAAAATATAAAGCAATTTTTTTGCAGAAACTGGGTACTGGCAGACAGCTGCCAGTACCCAAGATGGCTCCCAGTAAGGTAGAGGGGGAGGGTTAGAGAGCTGTTTGGGGGGGATCAGGGAGGTTGGGGGCTAAGGGGGGAATCCTACACATTAGCATATGTAAATATGCTAAAAATATATATAATTTTTTAAAAAAATACCTTTTATTTTAGTACTGGCAGACTTTCTGCCAGTACTTAAGAAGGCGGGGACAATTGTGGGGTGGGAGAGGGAAGAGCACTGTTTGGGAGGGATCAGGGGGTCTGATGTGTCAGGTGGGAGGCTGATCTCTACACTAAAGCTAAAATTAACCCTGCAAGCTCCCTACAAGCTACCTGATTAACCCCTTCACTGCTAGACATAATACACGTGTGATGCGCAGCGGCATTTCTTGGCCTTCTAAATACCAAAAAGCAACGCCAAAGCCATAGATGTCTGCTATTTCTGAACAAAGGGGATCCCAGAGAAGCATTTACAACCATTTGTGCCATAATTGCACAAGCTATTTGTAAATAATTTCAGTGAGAAAACTAAAGTTTGTGAAAAAGTGAACGATTTTATTTTTATTTGATCGCATTTGGCGGCGAAATGGTGGCATGAAATATACCAAAATGGGCCTAGATCAATACTTTGGGTTGTCTACTACACTACACTAAAGCTAAACTTAACCCTACAAGCTCCCTAATTAACCCCTTCACTGCTGGGCATAATACACGTGTTGTGCGCAGTGGCATTTTGTGGCCTTCTAATTACCAAAAAGCAATGCCAAAGCCATATATGTCTGCTATTTATGAACAAAGGGGATCCCAGAGAAGCTTTTACAACCATTTGTGCCATAATTGCACAAGTTGTTTGTAAATAATTTCAGTGAGAAACCTAAAATTGTGAAAAAGTGAACGATTTTATTTTTATTTGATCGCATTTGGCGGTGAAATGGTGGCATGAAATATACCAAGATGGGCCTAGATCAATTCTTGGGGTTGTCTACTACACTAAACTAAAGCTAAAATTAACCCTAGAAGCTCCCTACATGCTCCCTAATTAACCCCTCCACTGCTGGGCATAATACACGTGTGGTGCGCAGTGGCATTTAGCGGCCTTCTAATTACCAAAAAAAAATGCCAAAGCCATATATGTCTGTTATTTATGAACAAAGGGGATCCCAGAGAAGCATTTACAATCATTTGTGCCACAATTGCACAAGTTGTTTGCAAATAATTTCAGTGAGAAACCTAAAGTTTGTGAAAAAAATTGTGAAAAAGTGAACATTTGGCGGTGAAATGATGGCATGAAATATACCAAAATGGGACTAGATCAATACTTTGGGATATCTTCTAAAAAAAATATATACATGTCAATGGATAGTCATGGATTCCTGGAAGATATCAGTGTCCCAATGTAACTAGCGCTAATTTTGAAAAAAAGTGGTTTGTAAATAGCAAAGTGCTACTTGTATTTATGGCCCTATAACTTGCAAAAAAAAGCAAAGAACGTGTAAACATTGGGTATTTCTAAACTCAGGACAAAATTTAGAAACTATTTAGCATGGGTGTTTTTTGGTGGTTGTAGATGTGTAACAGATTTTGGGGGTCAAAGTTAGAAAAAGTGTGTTTTTTTCCATTTTTTCCTCATATTTTATAATTTTTTATAGTAAATTATAAGATATGATGAAAATAATGATATCTTGAGAAAGTCCATTTAATGGCGAGAAAAACGGTATATAATATGTGTGGGTACAGTAAATGAGTAAGAGGAAAGTTGCAGCTAAACACAAACACCGTAAAAATGTAAAAATAGCCTTGGTCCCAAACGGACAGAAAATGGAAAAGTGCTGTGGTCATTAAAGGGTTAAACAACTTTCCACTTTTTGAGTCAGCAGCTCATACTGAGCATGTGCAAGAATTCACAGAATAAGCGTGTATGAATTTGTGATTGGCTGATGCCTGTCACATGATACAGGAGAAGTGGAAATAGACATAACTTTGAAATGTGTTAATTTTTTTATCATGCATTTGTTGTTTATGCAATTCTACTGTGTTTACTGGTCCTTTAACACTGCTGTATTCCATTTCATTGGTTGCACACGCTAATGATTTGTTTATAACTATCTCTAATTGGTCTTACCAGAGAAAGAAACCTAGGTTACAACATGGCCCTCATTACTTAATGGAGACCAAAACACTGAACATTCTTATCAATAATAATTAAAAAAAAAAAACACCTGCATGTTATTCTCAGTGTAATCTCTGCCGTGAATGTATCATTCTTTCTAGCACCTATTTAGGGCCAGAATTCAAGTGGCGCGCTATTTTCTTTTCTCCGCTCGCTCCCTAACTGTGCTCAAAGTAAAAAATTAGCAGGGCCCTATTAGCATGCATATTAAAAAAAAAAAAAAAGTAAGTGCACAAATGAAACACTCAGGTGCGCTAACTTCAGGATTTCGGATATTGCAACGGTGCTAACTCCCTCAACCCATACACTTTTATGGGGCGCACTACAAAAAGCTGTATTAGTTATAGCTCGCACGGTAACCCAACACTGCGCTAGATCAACTGGAGCACTACAGGAAAGGAAATAGTGCTGCCCTCTAGTGCCCTTGTAAATAGATAACATTGTTGCAAAACTCCTGCCATATAATGCTCCTGAAATGGGCCGGTGTTCTGTGGAAGTTTGCTAAATCATCGAGATTTGCTACCTTAAAGGGACATTAAACACTAAATACATGCTAGATAGAATGATGCATTCAAAGAAAAGATTAGTCCATGAGTAACATGTAGATGCATTTTTTAAAGTTTCATTAGTTGTTTAAAAAGTGACAAAATAAGTGTAAAGTTTTAGTGTCTATAAAACTGGGAGCTGCCATGTTGTAACTTGTGTTACCTTCTCTGCTGTGGCCAATTAGGGACCGTTATAAATAGGTCACTAGAGTGTGCAGCCAATGGTTGTGCTAAATTTAACAGTGTTCTGCACTTCCATTTCTAACAGGAACTGAAAAGCTCACAATTTCAGAATGGAATTACAGGCAAAGAGGACAAAATAAATAATGAAAGTATATTGCAGAGTTGTTTTATTATATACAATTTATCATTTTATATTACCATCTCAAAGTGTATAATGTCCCTTTAATGTGTGCAATTATGTTTCAAAAGAATGTGTGGAATATGATTACAAAATTAGACGCATGCGCACATCAATAGTTAGCAAATTTCGACTGTTAAGAATATGTACTCCCACATTCGTCATAAATGGGGCGACGTAGTAGACGAGCGCATGCGCAGTAATGTGGTAGCAAATCTCAACAAACAGATCAATCTGGTGATCCAAAAATAACCTGCATTTTTTTAACTTATATACTTATATAGTTATAAACATTATATATACATACATATGGATTATGATATAATAAAAGTTTGGAAATAGAGAGCTGAGTCATATGTGAATCTATTAATATCTACAGACACAAGCTCTGAAAGAGGACAAGAGAGTGTAGTCCCATATGGATAAGTATATATATATATATATATATATATTAATGGTGAGGGAAGTTTATAAGTATATAAGTAAATCTAGAAGAAGTAGCAAATTTCAACAGAACACCGGCTTCTGAGGTTATGTCCCTGCTTTTCAACAAAAGATACCAAGAGAATGAAGAAAAATGATATTAGAAGTAAATTAGAAAGTTGTTTAAAATCGCATGCTCTAGCTGAATTATTAAAGATAAAATTTGAATTTTATGTCCCTTTAAAATCTCATCATTACGGTGACATCATCCCTTATAGCTTAGTTCCTGCTTGATTATGAAACGCCATAAAATAAAGTTTTTAAAAGTTGTAACTTTTTTTTTATTTGACCAATTGACATTCATCACATTTTTTGACTGTGTATTGGTTTTAGATTTTATTTTGCAGTCAACTATGAATTATGCTTACACATAAGCTTATAATCAAGAGAAAAAGCCACAAGTAAGGTATACGATAGCAAGCCAAGACTAGAGCATAGAAGAGGTTTTCCTACAGTGTCAAAATGTGACATATGTCAACACAAATTAATCTATTTTCAAAGGTAGCAGCCTCAGTCAGTGTATAAATGATGATAAATACTACTTATAGCCACTGATTCCCAGAGGCCTGACAACAACACAATGAAACAAACACACATGAAAGGGTTTGTGGTGAAGAAATAGTGATTGGGTTTACAATGTATACATTGGATACAAGCCAGAAAGTTTACATTTTTGGAACTGCAAGGCTTGTAAAGAGAAATCTTCCTTAATTTCAACGTTTAGTAGAGAGTGTTAAATATATTCATTTAATAAAATGGTCTTGCATCTTACAGTAAAACATTTGTAATGTTATGAATAAAGTAATTACATATAAAATCATTTTTTCAATTGTCATATCACTTTACGCCTTAAAAATATTAATAGATACATTTATCGTAAATGAAAAATCCCCATAAAAATGTTATATGACACAAATGGATGCATAGTTAATTCTCTCTTTATTGCATATGCCTTCCCTGTAATCTGTCTCTGCAATACCATAAAGGATGGAGGGCATAATGCAAACTTCAATGTGGCAAATATTTCACATTCTAATGTTCTTCACATAGGAGAATGTTATATGTATTTATAAATAGATACTTCAATATATATCTGTGTGTGTGTATATATATATATATATATATATATATATATATATATATATATATAACTATATATATATATATATATATATATATATATATATATATATATATAGATAGATATACATTTTACATAAAACCATATATATATATATATGAATAAATAGAGCATATTCTGCTATGTGAAGAACACAGGAATGTGAAATATTAATATTTCATGTTGGGTTAGTGCACTTAGTTAAACATGATCGGGTTTGCGTGCGAGTAAGAGTGTTTTTTTTTCCACTTTTCTCACTCCATTGAAGTCTATGGGGGGATACGTAAACGCTACCGCGATAATAGAAGTTCAGCTTTTTGCGCACATTGGGTTAGTGCTCGTGCAAAAACAATTTACTTTTAACTTGTTATATGCGTGCTACCTGACACATGCAAAAAACCTCCATCTAGCAAAAATAACGCACGAGTGGGAGCGATAAATAGCGCTCCACTTGTAATCTAGCCCTAAATGTGAAACCAGGGGCATAACTTGAAATGACATGGGTTTTTAAGAATGATACACTTATGTTTGGCTTTGGGGCAGTTGAATCAATGCTCTTCTCTGAATCTACTAATATCCTATAAATTATGTTTTCATTTTGAAATGCTTAAAAGTAAAATGAGAAATGGTTGCTATACAAAAACCCAAATATACATGAAGTAAACTTCCAGCTGAAGTATGATAATGTATGATAATGAAAATGCTATTAGGGCAGGGATAGAATTTAATAGCATGTATAATAGTCCAAAACAATTGCAATTTTGAAATAAAAAAAAAAATATTAGTGTATGTAGGCGAAGTAGTCAAATTCTTTGTTTCTGTATTTTATGCATTTGCATTCCCAAGCTTTTTCACTGGCCAAACCCCTTCACTTCTGGAATGTTATGGACTAGCTTAGTAAACGGCAACAAATCTCAGTAACTACTAGTTATGTATTAAAGCAGGTGCTGAGCCACCAAGGAATTTGACATTTGTAACAAGGACACACAAGGCCATAATCTCTAATACACTCACACTGTTAACATATTTGCTTTCATCAAAGCCCTTTCATGGAATCATGAAGGGCTGGGAGCTCATTTTTGCTATCTGCACTGACCATTTTTCCCTAAAGTTTTAGCTTCCAGATACTAGAAATGTGCAGCCATGACATTTTCAATGAAATTTGTTTCCCTGAATATTCAGTGGCTGCACTGAGGGCCGAGCTCGCTAAAGCCTCCTGTTAGAACGGCTGGGGCTCTGGCAAGAAAAGGATCGGGTTAGCGCGCTCTCCAGAGTGTTAATGTAAGTATTAATCCCTTTAAAAAAATAAAAATAAAGGACGATTTTCGTCAGTATTTTTTCGGTTTCTTTTGTTTTCTTTGTGTATTCATTCCGATATTTGTTTTGTTAAAATGAAAATGAAAAACTGATTTTCGTCACGAATGTGCATCGTGATGAAACAAATGCACATCTCTACCAGATACTATAAAAAAAGACTGGGGAACGCCAAATTCTATCCGAACATAGCACATGTGACTCCCTAGCTCCACCCAGAAACACCAACATGCCAACCTTAGACTGTCCAGATTTTGCTGGTCCCACAAGCAGAAGTATTGTATATGAGCATACATAACAAATGTATGGCAATGCCCTATTTAGTTACAAGCATAAAGGGACATAAATTATAGTTCATTACATTCAGCTTCATTACATATTTACATTAAAGGGACGTTAAACACTAAAAAACTGCTAGACAGAATGATGTATTCAAGGCAGATTAGCTTTAAAATATTATGCAATTGTTTAATGGATGCTCCAGAGCATGCCCTTTCATTAGGATGTTTTGCCCTGATACATCTAAGGCAAATATTCACAAAAAAACAGGGTTTTTCAAAATTACCCTCAAGCACCATAACAGGCAAATTCCCCAATTTGGGTTGCTAAACTGCTCATTTACTGAAGCTTACTCACCTGTGCTCAGGTAGAAAATTCTTAGCTTCTGGCCTGTTAGGGACATTTGAGAAACTGAATTGAGAAACACTGGTGCCACAGGGAAAGTGCCATGTAAAAGCTATCACAGGAAAATGTGCCGCAGATACAGGTGCTGGTTAGGGTGCCACAGAGAAATATCACAAGTAAAATGTGCCGCAGATACAGGTGCTGGTTAGAGTGCCACAGAGAAATATCACAAGTAAAATGTGCCGCAGATACAGGTGCTGGTTAGAGTGCCACAGAGAAATATCACAAGTAAAATGTTCCGCAGATACAGGTGCTGGTTAGAGTGCCACAGAGAAATATCACAAGTAAAATGTGCCGCAGATACGGCTGCTGGTTAGAGTGCCACAGAGAAATATCACAAGTAAAATGTGCCGCAGATACAGGTGCTGGTTAGAGTGCCACAGAGAAATATCACAAGTAAAATGTGCCGCAGATACAGGTGCTGGTTAGAGTGCCACAGAGAAATATCACAAGTAAAATGTGCCGCAGATACGGCTGCTGGTTAGAGTGCCACAGAGAAATATCACAAGTAAAATGTGCCGCAGATACAGGTGCTGGTTAGAGTGCCACAGAGAAATATCACAAGTAAAATGTGCCGCAGATACAGGTGCTGGTTAGAGTGCCACAGAGAAATATCACAAGTAAAATGTGCTGCAGATACAGGTGCTGGTTAGAGTGCCACAGAGAAATATCACAAGTAAAATGTGCCGCAGATACAGGTGCTGGTTAGAGTGCCACAGAGAAATATCACAAGTAAAATGTGCCGCAGATACAGGTGCTGGTTTGAGTGCCACAGAGAAATATCACAAGTAAAATGTGCCGCAGATACAGGTGCTGGTTAGAGTGCCACAGAGAAATATCACAAGTAAAATGTGCCACATAAAGTGTACAATATCTAATGGTGCCACAGTTAAATGAGCAAGACAAACGGTGTATGAATGTTACTTGCAGAAATGTAGTAACATTATTATGCCCTCATCTTATGCTGAAATCTAGCTTCTTTCTTTGTTTTGTTCATTTCTCTGGCGTTACTTTAAAGGACTATACAGTATATGGGGCCTATGTATCAAAAGTCTTGCAGACCTGATCCGACAGTGCGGATCAGGTCCGCAAGACCTCGCTGAATATGGAGAGCAATACGCTCTCCGTATTCAGCATTGCATGCAACGCAGCCCCCTGCAGACTCGCGGCCGTAGGCAGGGAGGTGTCAATCAACCCGATCTTTAGACCGCTGCTTCATAACTGCTGTTTCCGGCGAGTCTGAAGACTCACCAGAAACACGGGCCCTCAAGCTCCATACGGAGCTTGATAAATGGGCCTCTATGTCTGTTGCGTGTGTGTTTTCTTCGTAATTTACTTTCTTATTTTTTGCTGTTCTAATATTTTTATGTATTTCCTGCAGTCGTAGTTAGTACAATTTTATTTACAAATAAATTAATAAAATATAAAAAAATATCTTTTGCTTATATATTTTATCTGGTACACAGATCTGGAGCAAACCTGGCAAATTCTGGTGCATTAAATTGTCCTGGTTATAATACTATTATTCTAGCCCTGGTTCACCATGTTCTGCAGGGGCCCAGAGTAAGCATACTACCAGCATTTTTATCGTACTGATATGGGGTTAATTTTACAGTTGAAGTAAAATTAAAAACCTCCTAATACAAGAGAGAGTCGAGTGACTATATATTTTTTTTTGCCAAACAACACACCCTCACACATGCCAAGCCATTCCCTTCCCAGTCTGTCACAGACTGGGGCAGAAATATGTGGCAGGGTCTATAAAATGGCATCCACTCAAATCCACTTGTGATTATTCCAGTAAGCAATAGGTTTGGGAAGTGGCAAACTAGATGATGAATCTATTAGATTTATTTCATGTTTGTTTGAATAGCAAAATCTTTGTTTTTTAGCCACAATAAACCTGTATAGTAATGTACAATAGTAAAAAACAAAATTTATGCTTACCTGATAAATTTCTTTCTTTTGCGATGTACCGAGTCCACGGATTCATCCTAACTTGTGGGATATTGTCCTTCCTGACAGGAAGTAGCAAAGAGAGCACCACAGCAGAGCTGTCTATATAGCTCCCCCCTTAACTCCACCCCCAAGTCATTCGACCGAAGGCCAAGGAAGAAAAGAAGAAACTATAAGGTGCAGAGGTGTCTGAAGTTTACATAAAAAAATACTATCTGTCTTGAATAGACAGAGCGGGCCGTGGACTCGGTACATCGCAAAAGAAAGAAATTTATCAGGTAACCATAAATTTTGTTTTCTTTTGCATGATGTACCGAGTCCACGGATTCATCCTAAATTGTGGGATACCAATACCAAAGCTTTAGGACACGGATGAAGGGAGGGACAAGACAGGAACCTAAACGGAAGGCACCACTGCTTGCAAAACCTTTCTCCCAAAAATAGCCTCCGAAGAAGCAAAAGTATCAAATTTATAAAATTTCGAAAAGGTATGAAGCGACGACCAAGTCGCAGCCTTACAAATCTGTTCAACAGAAGCATCATTTTTAAAAGCCCATGTGGAAGCTACCGCTCTAGTAGAATGAGCTGTAATCCTTTCAGGAGGCTGCTGTCCAGCAGTCTCATAAGCCAAACGGATGATGCTTTTCAGCCAAAAGGAAAGAGAAGTCGCCGTAGCCTTTTGACCCCTACGCTTTCCAGAATAGACAACAAACAAAGAAGATGTTTGACGAAAATCTTTGGTTGTCTGCAAATAAAATTTCAAAGCACGAACCACATCCAAGTTGTGCAACAGACGTTCCTTCTTACAAGAAGGATTAGGACACAGAGAAGGAACAACAATTTCTTGATTGATATTCCTGTTAGTAACAACCTTAGGTAGGAACCCAGGCTTGGTACGCAAAACCACCTTATCAGCATGGAACACAAGATAAGGAGAGTCACATTGTAATGCAGATAGTTCAGAAACTCTTCGAGGTGAAGAGATAGCAACTAGGAACAAAACTTTCCAAGATAAAAGCTTAATATCTATGGAATGCATGGGTTCAAACGGAACCCCCTGAAGAACTCTAAGAACTAAATTTAGACTCCATGGTGGAGCAATAGGTTTAAACACAGGCTTAATTCTAACTAAAGCCTGACAAAAAGCCTGAACGTCTGGAACATCTGCCAGACGCTTGAGCAACAAAATAGACAGAGCAGATATCTGTCCCTTTAGGGAACTAGCTGATAATCCTTTCTCCAATCCCTCTTGGAGAAAAGACAAAATCCTAGGAATCCTGATTTTACTCCAGGAGAAGCCTTTGGATTCGCACCAAAAAAGATATTTACGCCATATCTTATGATAAATTTTCCTGGTAACAGGCTTTCGAGCCTGAATCAAGGTATTTATGACTGACTCAGAGAAACCCCGCTTTGATAGAATCAAGCGTTCAATCTCCAAGCAGTCAGTTGCTGAGAAATTAGATTTGGATGCTTGAATGGACCTTGAATCAGAAGGTCCTGTCTCAATGGCAGAGACCATGGTGGAAGGGATGACATGTCCACCAGGTCTGCATACCAAGTCCTACGTGGCCACGCAGGCGCTATCAAAATCCCTGATGCTCTCTCCTGTTTGATTCTGGCAATCAGACGTGGAAGGAGAGGGAAAGGTGGAAACACATAAGCCAGGTTGAACAACCAGGGTACTGCTAGAGCATCTATCAGTGCAGCCTGAGAATCCCTTGACCTGGAGCCGTAACGAGGAAGTTTGGCATTCTGACGAGACGCCATCAGATCCAACTCTGGTGTGCCCCATAGCCGAACCAGCTGAGCAAACACCTCCGGATGGAGTTCCCACTCCCCCGGATGAAAAGTCTGACGACTTAGAAAATCTGCCTCCCAGTTCTCTACACCTGGGATATAGATCGCTGACAGATGGCAAGAGTGAGCCTCTGCCCATTGGATTATCCTTGAGACCTCTATCATCGCTAAGGAACTCTTTGTTCCGCCCTGATGATTGATAAAAGCCACAGTCGTGATGTTGTCCAACTGAAACCTGATGAATCTGGCCGAAGCCAGCTGAGGCCATGCCTGGAGAGCATTGAATATCACTCTTAATTCCAGAATATTTATCGGCAGGAGAGCCTCCTCCCGAGTCCACAAACCCTGAGCTTTCAGGGAATTCCAGACTGCACCCCAGCCCAGAAGACTGGCGTCTGTCGTCACTATAACCCATTCTGGCCTGCGGAAACACATTCCCTGGGACAAATGATCCTGTGACAACCACCAAAGAAGAGAGTCTCTGGTCTCTTGATCCAGATTTATCTGAGGAGATAAATCCACATAATCCCCATTCCATTGATTGAGCATGCATAGTTGCAGTGGTCTGAGATGCAAGCGAGCAAACAGAACTATGTCCATTGCCGCTACCATTAGTCCGATTACCTCCATACACTGAGACACTGACGGCCGAGGAATGGAATGAAGAGCTCGGCAGGTGGACAAAATCTTTGATTTCCTGACCTCCGTCAGAAATATTTTCATGTCCACCAAGTCTATCAGAGTCCCTAGAAATGAAACTCTTGTGAGGGGGGAAAGAGAACTCTTTTTTACGTTCACTTTCCACCCGTGAGACCTTAGAAAGGCCAACACTAAGTCCGTGTGAGACTTGGCTAGTTGGAAGGACGACGCTTGAATTAGTATGTCGTCTAGATAAGGCGCAACTGCTATGCCCCGTGGCCTTAGAACCGCCAGAAGGGACCCTAGCACCTTCATGAAGATTTGCGGCGCCGTGGCCAACCCGAAAGGAAGAGCCACAAACTGATAATGCTTGTCCAGAAAGGCGAACCTGAGGAACTGGTCTGTGCAGATACGCATCCTTTAAGTCCACGGTGGTCATATATTGACCCTCCTGGATCAATGGTAAGATAGTCCGAATGGTCTCCATCTTGAAAGATGGAACTCTTAGGAATTGGTTTAGGATCTTGAGATCCAGAATTGGTCTGAAGGTTCCCTCCTTTTTGGGAACTATAAACAGATTGGAGTAGAACCCCTACCCCTGTTCTGCTTTTGGAACTGGGCAGATCCCTCCCATGGTAAAAAGGTCTTCTACACAGCGTAAGAACGCCTCTCTTTTTGTCAGGTTTAAAGACAATTGAGAAAGATGGAACCTCCCCCTTGGAGGGGAATCTTTGAAATCTAGAAGGTATCCCTGGGTTACAATTTCTACTGCCCAGGAGTCCTGAACGTATCTTGCCCAGGCCTGAGCAAAGAGAGAGAGTCTGCCCCCTACTAGATCTGGTCCCTGATCGGCGGCTACCCCTTCATGCTGACTTAGTGGCAGCAGCAGGCTTTTTGGCCTGTTTACCCTTGTTGCAAGCCTGATTAGGTCTCCAGGTTGGCTTGGATTGAGTAAAGTTCCTTTGCAGCAGGGGAAGAGGTAGAGGGACCACTCTTGAAGTTTCGAAAGGAATGAAAATTATTTTGTTTGGTCCTTGTCTTATTTGACTTATCCTGAGGAAGGGTATGACCCTTCCCTCCAGTAATGTCTGAAATGATCTCTTTCAATGCAGGCCCGAATAGGGTCTTACCTTTGAAAGGGATGGACAAAAGCTTAGATTTAGATGACACATCAGCTGACCAGGATTTAAGCCATAACGCTCTATGCGCTAAAATGGCAAAATCTGAATTCGTAGCCGCTAATTTAGCAAGATGAAAAGCAGCGTCTGTAATAAAAGAATTACACTTTATTTAATGAAAAAAAACACAATTTGCAAAAACGGTACTGTGCCTTTAAGAGGAAAAAAAGGCATACACAAACTGCAAAACAGGTTAAAATTGCTTCAATTGGTCTGCAATTTTAACAGTGTACCCACTAAGCTGTAGAAGGATTGCACCACAAGTTAATAAGCAATAAACCCCCAAATGAAAAAAAACGGATTGATAATTGTCTAAAACCGGTTAAAACCCCTGTTAGCACCTTGCCACAGCTCTGCTGTGGCCCTACCTGCCCTTAGGAAGCGATAATTTGGGGTTTAAAGCTTCAATTAGTCCCTCAGAAGACTCTCAGGACCTCAGGAGAAGTTGCTTGCTGCTTGTAAATGTAGGCCCCACCCACCTCACTCGATGTTGCTGGGGCCTACACAACTAACAAACCCTGCCTGAAAGCCATCTGGGTAATAAACAACCCCAAAGAACCCTCAAGCAAATGTCCCATAAAACAGAAAACGTTACTCCCAGACACAAAAAACGTTTGACCCAAATTCACATAACAAACTGAGTGCCCACAAAAAATTAACCCTTTATGCAAGCTAGTAAAAACCTCTGATAACACTAGGATTACTGCTTACCCTTTCCCTAATGGGGACACTGTCAGCCTTTCTGAGTTAACACAGTCTCTGCAGAAAATATGACTGAACATACCTCATTGCTGTATAGCAAGAAACCGTTCCTCACACTGAAGTTTTCCTGTACTCCTCAGCTCATGTGGGAACAGCAGTGGACCTTAGTTACAAATGCTAAGATCATCATCCTCCAGGCAGAAATCTTCATCTATGTCTTGCCTGAGAGTAAATAGTACAACACCGGTACCATTTAAAAATAACAAACTCTTGATTGAAGATAAAATAAAACTAACAGTTTAACACCTCTTCTCTTTACTCTTCCTGCTTAGAGCCAGCAAAGAGAATGACTGGGGGGTGGAGTTAAGGGGGGAGCTATATAGACAGCTCTGCTGTGGTGCTCTCTTTGCTATTTCCTGTCAGGAAGGACAATATCCCACAAGTTAGGATGAATCCGTGGACTCGGTACATCATGCAAAAGAAATATGTGTTTAATTTATTACCATAGCAAACTAGGACATGACGTTCTTACCAGTCTCTATAAATACAAATATTGCTAAATGTATTTTATATGTTGTTTTTATAACATAAAGAAAATGCAAACAAAACCTAAACTGCTTATTTATAGACAGTCGCTCATTATATTTCACTTGACATCCTAAAAAGAAATAACCAGAATCCAGCTATAAATAATATAACTTCTAACTACAATGTTTTAACTATTTAGAAAGTACATTACTGGATTCTACAGTAATTGTAGCTGATTCTTCTATTTTATGGCAATTGGTTCTGAAATTTCATGGTAATAATTTGTCAATCCCAGTTTCCTGTGCTTTATAACCTACAAGCCTTCAACAGAACGTTTTGGGCAAACGGCAGGTATTTTTACAAATCAGAACTGGCACACTGTCAAAGTCAATCAGTCTGTACAGCT
Source organism: Bombina bombina (assembly GCF_027579735.1). Lineage (NCBI taxonomy): Eukaryota > Metazoa > Chordata > Amphibia > Anura > Bombinatoridae > Bombina > Bombina bombina. Next base: position 650,951,570 of record NC_069500.1, on the reverse strand, counting down.
GAATACATTACTAACAGCGTATCACTTATTTCTAAATCTAAAGAAAATCTTACTTTTGTGCCAGGGAGCAGAGATGAAGACACAGAAAAATATAAATATATCACTCAAAGTGTGTTTTATTTAAAATGAAACCAACAACAATATTTTTCACTCCATTTTTTTTATTTATTTAATAGGTTGAGAGTGATTAATACCCAAGATTCCAGTTATACACAAATACGGACTCTTATACGTCATGACACAGATATTCAACAGCGCAAAGGGATTTACATATGCAAATTAGGCATTGTGGGAAAGAAGCTAAGAAGCCTATTGTGTGTCTGAAATTGCTGTACCATAGTGCGACTAGAGATGCGACCTATAGTAGGGCTGGATAAACTCGGGTCACTGAATAATATTGTAACACTCTAGGATTTAACAGCTTCAATACAGCTGGTGTAGAGCAGTGTCCTACATATCCCTGCTGTCATCATATGGGTTAGTTAAGCATAATGAAAGAACTTTGCAATATATTTTCATTATTCAATTTGCAACCTTTTCATGTAATTTAGCACTAAAACTTAAAGATTTAATTGTTCTCAGAATTTAAAATGTATCCTGTCAACGTCTCACATCTAACCTTGCTACATATCTTTCCCTAATTGGCTTTAGCTGATAGCAACTGCAAAATAATGTACTTTTTACTCACATTATGGCAGTGACTAGCCTTGTTGTCTGTGGAGCCCAGACTGGCCCCTCCAAATAAAGCAAATGGTAGGTGGAATTTGGCTATTGATAAACAATTGCAATGCGAAAGGGACATGAAACCTAAAAAATTTCTAACATGATTCAGATAGAGCATGTGGTTTTAAACAACTTTCCAATTTACATCTATTATCAAAATTCCTTCATTCTCTTGGTATCCTTTGTTGAAGAAGCTGATATGCACTACTGGGAATACATCTGGTGAACCAATGAAAAGAGGCACATGTGTGTAACCACCAATTAGCAGCAAGCTCCCAGTAATGCATTTCTGCTGCTGAGTCTACCTAGGTATGTTTTTCAACTAAGGATACCAAGAGAATAAAGCAAATTAGATAATAGAAGTAAATTGCAAAGTTGTTTAAAATCAAATGCTCTATCTGTCTGAGCCATTAAAGGAAATGTTGGTTTTTTTCTTTTTAATGTTAAAAAAAAACTTGGCTGATATGTTATTGTGCGGAAAACAACAGCAATATACTGAAGAGTGTTTACTGTCCCTTTAATAGACTTTGTACTTTTTAAATGCCATTTATAGAAAGGAAAAGCAATCATGTTTTAGTGTTTATTTCATTAAATGAATCAGCATTCCTTTACAATATTCTACAATTAATAAAAAAAAGAAAGAAGCTCAATGAATCAATAAGAATCTGAGATAAACAAAGTAGAAAACCCAAGACCAAGATCCTCAGGCTACTAACAGAACAATTTTCAGTTATCTCATGAGCTCCCAACTGCCTGCATTTGAGATGGGCAAAGCCAAGTGAATCCTGACAATCTGACATGTGGTTCCTGAGGACTGGAATTGAGGAACCCTCCTCTAGATTACATGCACATTATTTGAATCTACTACTATACACCATTTGTTGTTTTGTTGGTGTACCACACATACACATCTCTATCATGTAAATGCTGCCCAGAGAAATCTCAGCCACTCCCTGTATGATATCTAGGATATTCTGCACTTTTGAATGAGTCACCTATTTCTTTTGAGAGAAGGTTAAAATTAAAGGTAGATAGATATGACTGAATGATGAATAACCATCACCTAAAAGAATATTAGAAACAAGAAACATTATAGAACAATATACTAAAAGATTACCTCCAGGGGGCTAAACAGCTTCTAAAGATTATATATGCACCCAGACTGGTCCTTGGAGTAAGCCCACATCGCCAGCCTCCCACAGCAAGCAGTTTTTGGGTTTTTTTGCTTTTGAACTGATGGCCAGTAAGCCAATCAGCGCTTTACCACCCACCCTATAGGCCATACAGAGTGCACTCACATTGACCTGCATGTAACGTTAGATTGTAGACTGTCTGAAAGACCACAGGTGTGCGTTCTGTGTTGCCTATGTGGTTGGCAGTATAGCAGATGATTGGTCGGATACAGACAGAACATTTAGGAGTTATTTCAAACCCCTGGAATGTTTTGCAGGTGTGCAGTAAATTAATCCCTTGTTACTGCAGAAGACACTATCATAATGTTATCCAAATCTCCATTGTTTTCCAGATTGCAATCTTATGATCTCTGCTGAAATCAACTGGGGACAAATCCCCAAATCCGGAGTTCCAAAATCTAAACTTATTCTTAAATCTAAACTCTTTACTTAAAGGGACATTATACACTCATTATTTTCTTTACATAAATGTTTTGTAGATGATCTATTTATATAGCCCATAAAGTGTTTTTTTTTAAATAAATGTATAGTTTTGCTTATTTTTAAATAACATTGCTCTGATTTTCAGACTCCTAACCAAGCCCCAAAGTTTTATGTGAATACCGTCAGCTACCTTCGCCAGCTTGCTCCTGTTTGTGTAAAGTGTCTTTTCATATGCAAAAGAAGGGGGAGGGGGGGTCTTATTTGCCACTTGCAGTGGGCTTTCCAGCTACCTTTTCAACAGAGCCAAACTGACAGCTTCTAAGTAAGTTTTTAAACAGTTTTATACTGGATTTTTATATCAGTATCTGTACATCTTATTCTTTATAGTAGTGTCTATTACATGCAGTTATATGAAAATGAGTGTATACTGTCCCTTTAATAATTTTTTTTTTAAATAAAATTATCAAAAATTACTATTTTTCCCGCATGCAAGTGACAATCTTCTCTGCCTGTGTCTTTGGGTTGATTTTTGTGTTGTAAAATGCAAATAATAGTCAGTATTTACTTAAAACAACAAATATTTCATTTCTGATTACAGTAGTGTATTTTTCTGATTGGTACTATGTATGCAAAAGTGTTAACATTATATAAAACTATGTTTAGGTTGCAGGTATAGCCTGTATAATGATAAATATTGACTAAATTACATAAGATATTATTGTTTACACATGGCTTCATCCCCTATCCAAACTGGGGGCAAAATAAATTAGTCTAGTGCAAAGTTACTTTACATAATTAAACATTTTATATTACAATCTGTTTACTGTCCCTTTAAGTGCCATTTGTTTCTTGAAACAATGACATAGTCATTAAATGTGTATTGTGAAGTTCAAAGGGGTCAATTTATTAATGTGCGAATGTATAATGATAAGATGTAGCGTATCATGTCCACTGCACATCGATAAATGCCGACAGCATTTATCATTGCACCAGCAGTTCTTGTGAACTTCTGGTGCAATGCCGCCCCCTGCAGATTCGCGGTCTATCGGCCGCTAGCAGGGGGTGTCAATCAACCCAATCATATTCGATCGGGTTGATTTCTGTCCGCCACCTCAGATCAGGTGGACAGGTTATGGAGCAGTGGTCTTTAGACCGCTGCTTTATAACTTCTGTTTACGGCAAGCCTGAAGGCTCGCTGGAAACACAGGGCATCAAGTTCCATATGGAGCTTGATAAATTGACCCCCAAGTGTTAACAAATGTATATGAAATAGAGCAGCCAAACCCAAACAGATTATTAGGTCACCTAATAATGTAGGTCATACATTTTTGGAATCATGGATTGATTTTTATGTATATAGGTGAATTAAAATAGTCCTTGGCTGTAAGCATTTGTTGAGGTCCTGCTTTTATTTTGTGTCTGACTGCAATAAACAGTGACAGAAATAAGCTATTTGTCTGCTCACCAAGAAACTATAGCCTGGTGATGCAATATGTATTTAGTATCATTTGGAATCACTGTTTTCTTCTACAGCAGCAAATAAAGATTCATTTGGCCTTCTGCTCTGGAAAAACAGTTGTAGTTATGAAGAAGAATGCTGTGGTAGCAGGACACAGGCAACTAGAGTGTGAGGCTTCTGTCTGCTGACAGAAACAGACAAATGGGCCCCAGGAGGGTCAGGCAGGAAGCGTTTGATGATTTTGTAAACAAAAAACTGAAGAACCAGCACCTTATCCCTGCAGCGGTCTATCTCTGTACTGTATTGTACGCTACAGTGCACGGTACATGCAGACAAATGGTTTAAACACACCTTATTGCAGGGGCTGATTTGTTTATATCAAATTCAGAAGCTAACAATGGCATTTAGTAGCTAGAGGCAAGAAATGGCAGTTTATTTACAATTATATGTAACATAAACTTAATAATGTCTCTTTGGACATAAAAAATGTGAAAAGAAAATGCTCTAAGTGCACTTTGATTGCACTATTGGTTGCATATAGGTATGTTTTAGGGCTGGGTGATTAACCGCATATGCGGTTTTAAACCGCGATTAACCGCCACAATTTAAAAATGCAAAAAAAAACAACTGTGTTTTTATGGGGGGGGCCCTGTGGGGACATCACGTCATGACGATCGTGCCATGTGCAGGTCAGTCCCGGGCACCTTCATTCCGAGACAATGCAGTGTCCCGGAATGGAAAGTCACTTGCCAGTGACGTCACAACCCAGGCAGTTCAGCAGAGTGATCCGCTACCTGCGTGCCCTTCTCCTCGCTCGGCTCCCCGTGTGCTGCAGCAGGATAAGCTTTGGCAGGATTTCACTGAGATACTAATGGGGTATGTAGTTGCTATCACTAGTAATTCTGGGATATATAGGATTTGGCAGGATTTCACTGCAGATTCGCAGAGACTAATGTGGTATGGAGTTCCTATCGCTAGTTATTCTGGGGTATGTAGGCTTCGACAGGATCTCACCACAGAGACTATTGGGCTATTTAGTTTTTATCGCTAGTGCTTTTGGGATATGTAGGTGTCAGACAGAGCACAAGGCCACAGGTACAGTGCGGGTATTTTTGGGATGTGTATTTTTGGTACATATGGGATACGAGGCATCAGCAGGGTTTCAGCACAAGCTCTATATAGATCACGACCCCATGTTAGCAGCAGTAATTTTTCATGTGAGAGTGTTTTAGTAATTTTTAAGAAAATCGCAATTAAATCGCAATCACGTTTTTTTTTAGTAAAAAATTGCGATTTTCATTTCTGCCCATATTGCCCAGCCCTAGTATCTGCTTAACCCCTGTAATGCGGGTTTACCACAAAGGTAAAGTAATCTCCTTAGCAGTTACTACTGTGACCTAACTAAAAACATCTGATAGGCCAATGACAAGTATGTAGCCACCAATCAGGGGCGCGATCCGATATCGATCGCAGTTTGCGGCGCAAGCGAGGGAACCGGCGTCGCCCGCAGTTTCAGCTCGCAACTCGAGCCATCCCATATAGGTCGCCGTCAGATGCTAACGTGCCGTAAGTCTCACAAACCAGCGATGTCCAGAAATCTGCGTAAGTACAAATTTCTGGCGTCGCCAGTGACTTGCGCCACGTTAGAAACTGCCGGCGCCTATAAAACCTGACTAAAGTTTAAAACACCCGCACTGTCTAACACGCCTCCCTAACATAGCCCGCACTGTCTAACACGCCTCCCTAACATAGCCCGCACTGTCTAACCCTCTATCCGCTATCCCCCCTCACTAGCCTAACAATAAAAAAGCTATTAACCCCTAAACCGCCGCTCCTTTACCCCGCCGCAACCTAATAAAGTTATTAACCCCTAAACCGCCGCTCCCGTACCCCGCCGCCAGCTATATTATATCTATAACCCCCTAAAGTGAGCCCCTAACACCGCCGCCATCTATATTAAAATTATTAACCCCTAATGTAAGCCCCTTACACCGCCGCCATCTCTATTAAAATGATTAACCCCTAATTTAATCTACCTACCCCGCCGCCAGCTATATTATCTATATTAACCCTAAGTATATTATAGTTAATATAGGTATTACATTATATATATTAACTATATTAACCCTAATTATATTAGGGTTAATATAGTTAATATAGTTACTATAGTATTTATATTAACTATATTAACTCTATCTAACCCTAACACCCCTAACTAAATTTATATTAAATTAATCTAATTCATTTATAAACTAAAATATTCCTATTTAAATCTAAATACTTACCTATAAAATAAACCCTAAGATAGCTACAATATAATTAATAATTACATTGTAGCTATGTTAGGGTTAATATTTATTTTACAGGTAAATTGTTAATTATTTTAACTAGGTATAATAGATATTAAATAGTTATTAACTATTTAATATCTACCTAGTTAAAATAATTACCCAATTACCTGTAAAATAAATCCTAACCTAAGTTACAAATACACCTACACTATCAATAAATTTAATAAACTACTAACATCTATCTAAAAATACAATTAAATTAACTAAACTAAATTACAAAAAAAAACAAACACTAAATTACAAAAAATAAAAAAAAGATTACAAGATATTTAAGCTAATTACACCTATTCTAAGCCCCCTAATAAAATAATAAACCCCCAAAATAAAAAAAATTCCCTGCCCTATTCTAAATTCAACAAATTTCAAAGCTCTTTACCTTACCAGCCCTTAAAAGGGCCTTTTGTGGGGCATGCCCCAAAGAATTCAGCTCTTTTGCATACAAGAAATACAATACCCCCCCCCCCCCCATTACAACCCACCACCCACATACCCCTATTCTAAACCCACCCAAACCCCCCTTAAAAAAGCCTAACACTACCCCCCTGAAGATCTCCCTACCTTGTCTTCACCACACCGGGCCGAACTCCTGATCCGATCCGGGCGATGTCTTCCTCCAAGCGGCAAAGAAGAATTCTTCCTCCGGTGATGTCTTCCTCCAAGCGGCAAAGAAGAATTCTTCCTCCGGCGACGTCTTCCTCCAAGCGGCAGCAAAGTCTTCATTCTTCCGGCGGCATCTTCAATCTTCTTTCTTCGCTCCGCCGCCGCGGAGCATCCATCCCGGCCGACTGCTGAACTTGGAATGATGTACCTTTAAATGACGTCATCCAAGATGGCGTCCGCCGAATTCCGATTGGCTGATAGGATTCTATCAGCCAATCGGAATTAAGTTAAAAAAATCTGATTGGCTGATTGAATCAGCCAATCAGATTCAAGTTCAATCCGATTGGCTGATCCAATCAGCCAATCAGATTGAGCTCGCATTCTATTGGCTGATCGGAACAGCCAATAGAATGCGAGCTCAATCTGATTGGCTGATTGGATCAGCCAATCGGATTGAACTTGAATCTGATTGGCTGATTCAATCAGCCAATCAGATTTTTTTAACTTAATTCCGATTGGCTGATAGAATCCTATCAGCCAATCGGAATTCGGCGGACGCCATCTTGGATGACGTCATTTAAAGGTACATCATTCCAAGTTCAGCAGTCGGCCGGGATGGATGCTCCGCGGCGGCGGAGCGAAGAAAGAAGATTGAAGATGCCGCCGGAAGAATGAAGACTTTGCTGCCGCTTGGAGGAAGACGTCGCCGGAGGAAGAATTCTTCTTTGCCGCTTGGAGGAAGACATCGCCGGAGGAAGAATTCTTCTTTGCCGCTTGGAGGAAGACATCGCCCGGATCGGATCAGGAGTTCGGCCCGGTGTGGTGAAGACAAGGTAGGGAGATCTTCAGGGGGGTAGTGTTAGGCTTTTTTAAGGGGGGTTTGGGTGGGTTTAGAATAGGGGTATGTGGGTGGTGGGTTGTAATGGGGGGGGGTATTGTATTTCTTGTATGCAAAAGAGCTGAATTCTTTGGGGCATGCCCCACAAAAGGCCCTTTTAAGGGCTGGTAAGGTAAAGAGCTTTGAAATTTGTTGAATTTAGAATAGGGCAGGGAATTTTTTTTATTTTGGGGGTTTATTATTTTATTAGGGGTCTTAGAATAGGTGTAATTAGCTTAAATATCTTGTAATCTTTTTTTTATTTTTTGTAATTTAGTGTTTGTTTTTTTTTGTAATTTAGTTTAGTTAATTTAATTGTATTTTTAGATAGATGTTAGTAGTTTATTAAATTTATTGATAGTGTAGGTGTATTTGTAACTTAGGTTAGGATTTATTTTACAGGTAATTGGGTAATTATTTTAACTAGGTAGATATTAAATAGTTAATAACTATTTAATATCTATTATACCTAGTTAAAATAATTAACAATTTACCTGTAAAATAAATATTAACCCTAACATAGCTACAATGTAATTATTAATTATATTGTAGCTATCTTAGGGTTTATTTTATAGGTAAGTATTTAGATTTAAATAGGAATATTTTAGTTTATAAATGAATTAGATTAATTTAATATAAATTTAGTTAGGGTTAGATAGAGTTAATATAAATACTATAGTAACTATATTAACTATATTAACCCTAATATAATTAGGGTTAATATAGTTAATATATATAATGTAATACCTATATTAACTATAATATACTTAGGGTTAATATAGATAATATAGCTGGCGGCGGGGTAGGTAGATTAAATTAGGGGTTAATCATTTTAATAGAGATGGCGGCGGTGTAAGGGGCTTACATTAGGGGTTAATAATTTTTATATAGGTGGCGGCGGTGTAAGGGGTCAGATTAGGGGATAGATAAGGTAGATGGCGGCGGTTTTAGAGGCTCACAGTAGGGGGTTAGTTTATGTAGATGGCGGCGGGGTCCGGGAGCGGCGGTTTAGGGGGTAATAACTTTATTAGGGATTTCGGGGGGGGGGGGATCGCGGTTGACAGGGAGATAGACATTGCGCATGCGTTAGGTGTTAGGTTTATTTTAGCAGATCGCGGTTGACAGGGAGATAGACATTGCGCATGCGTTAGGTGTTAGGTTTATTTTCTAGTTAGTTTAGGGAGTTACGGGGCTCCAATAGTCAGCGTAAGGCTTCTTACGGCTGCTTTTTGTGGCGAGGTGAAAATGGAGTAAGTTTTCTCCATTTTCGCCACGTAAGTCCTTACGCTGCATATTGGATACCAAACTGCGCGGGTTTGGTATACCTGCCTATGGCCCAAAAAACTGCAGGCGACGGCAGAAATATACGGGCGTAACTTCTAGGTTACGCCGTATATGTGATACCAAATCCGCGCAAATATTGGCGTCGCCGGCTTTTGCGGGCGACGCTTTATATCGGATCGACCCCCAGGAGCCAGATCCCATAAGTGCATTGCTGTTCCTAAGCCTACCTAAGTATGGTTTCCAACAAAAGAAATCAAGAGTACAAAGTAAATTTGATAACAGAAGAAAGTTGCAAACTGCATGCTCTATCTGAATAATGAACATTTATTTCTGATTTTCATGTGTATAACTGATTGTTTATCCAGTTTTTATCCATCAAATAAAACATTTACTAACTCTTGCTTTTGTGCTTGTAACACACTACCTAAATTATAAGGCTAAACCATCATCTGTAATCTGCAAATTCACATTCGGCTAGATTACGAGTTTTGCGGTACAGCTTTTAACGCTGAAAAATTGGCCATTACGCTGGAATGGCCAGGAACGCATATTACGAGTCGCGGCGGTATAGCTATACCGCAAGCATTTTAGCCTGTAACGCAACATCCATTCCGCACTCCAAAAAAATACGTTTAAGTGTGGGATTTTCCATAGCGCCGTATTACAGCTTGTGCGATCCGGCTAAAATGCTTGTGTTACAGCCTATACCGACATGATCGATACCGCCATCTGAGACTAGTAGTTATGGATTTTGCAAAACAATAATGTTTCACAAAACTCATAACTAAACTGTTACAAAGTACACTAACACCCATAAACTACCTATTAACCCCTAAACCGCCACCCTCCTGCATCACATTTTATTAAACTTAATAACCCCTAATCTGCCGCTCCCCCACTTTGTGACTATTAAACCTATTAACCCCTAATCCGCCGCTCCCCGATATCACCAACACTAAATATAATTATTAACACCAATTCCGCCACTCGCAGACACTAATAAAAGTTATTTACCCCTAATCTGCCACCCCGACATCGCTGACACCTAAATAAACCTATTAACCCCTAAATAGCCGCCCCTGCATATCGCCAACACTATATTAAAGTATTAACCCCATAACCCCCAGCCCCCCACATCGTAACTGCAAAACTAAACCTATTAACCCATAAACCGCCACCCACCCCACATTGCAAAACACTAAATAAACTATTAACCCCTAAACCTAACACCCCTCTAAACTTTAAATTAAAATATAACTTTCTTAAAATAAATAAAAACTTACCTGTAAAATGAAAAAAAAAAAAAACTAAGTTTAAACTATAAATTAACCTAACATAACTATTCTAATAAAAGTAAAAAAATCTAAATTACAAATTTAAAAAATTTAAAACTACGAAAAAATTAAAAAAATTGAAAATTACAAAAAATAATAAACGCTAAATTACGAAAAATAAAAAAACTCTAAGCTTACAAAAAATAATAAACGAAATTATCTAAAATATCAAAAATAAAAACAATTACACCTAATCTGAAAGCCCTATAAAAATAAAAAAGCCCACCCCAAATAAAAACACCCCCTTGGGGCTGATCAAATCAGCCAATAGGATTTCAGTAGCTCTCATCCTATTGGCTGATTTCAATTTGAAGAATCAAATCAGCTAATAGGAATGCAAGGTACGCCATTTTAAAACGGCTACATTGCATTTAACTTCAGTGTACGGCGGTGACCATATGAAGAGGACGTTCCGCGCAGGATGTCTTCGTCATCCTGGATAGCTCCGCTATTTTGTTTTGGGGGTTGGTTGGGTGGGGGGTTTACTTTTAGGGGGGCTTAGTCATTTTTTAGGGTAAAAGAGTTGTTTAACTTAAGGCAATGCCCTACAAAAGGCCCTTTAAAGGGCTATTGTAAGTTTATAGGTTAGGTTAGGGGGTGGTTTTATTTTGGGGGGGCTTTTTTTATTTTTATAGTGCTATTAGATTAGGTGTAATTGTTTTTATTTTTGATAGTTTTTTTATTTTTCGTAATTTAGTGTTTTTTGTCATTTAAGTTTTTTTAAATTTTTTCGTAGTGTTAGTTTTTTTTAAACTTGTAATTTAGATTTTTTAATTGGTATTTTTTTTTAAATTTTATTAGAATAGTTATGTTAGGTTAATTTATAGTTTAAACTTAGTTTTTTTATTTCACAGGTAAGTTTTTATTTTTTTTAAGGTTTAGGGGTTAATAACTTTTATTAGTGTCGGCGATGTTGGGGAGCGAAGGAATAGGGGTTAATAATTATATTTAGTGTCAGCAATGTCGGGGAGCGGCGGATTAAGGGTTAATAACTTTTATTAGTGCCGGCGATGTCGGGGAGTGGCAGATTAAGGGTTAATCACTTTATTTAGTGTCTGCGATGTCGGGGAGCGGTGGATTAGGGGTTAATCACTTTATTTTGGTGTGGGCGATGTCGGGAGTGGCGGATTGGGGGTGTTTAGACTAGGAGTTTATGTTAGGGTGTTAGGTTTAAACGTAACTTTCTTTTCCCCATAGACATCAATTGGGTTGCGTTACAGTGATCTCCATTGCGCGATAACAGGTGTTATTTTTTTTTCTAACACTCTTTCCCCTATTGATGTCTATGGGGGAAAGCGTGCACAAGCGCGTAAACTCAGCCCTTGGCTTTTGTGCGGTATGGAGCTAAACACACTATACCGCACAACACAAGGAGGCTTTTCAGTAACTCGTAATGGCAGCGATATGGAGAGTGCAATAACGTAAACATTTTTGCCTTAGTTTCGCACCCTGTTTAGCGCAAAACTCGTAATCTAGGTGAATGTGAATTATTTTGAAACCCTAGGATAAAGAGTTTGTTTTTTGTTACCTCCCTAGGGAGTGTGGAACAAAACACAATTTTTACACAAAAACAAGAGGTGTTTTATGTCTCATTAAAGGGTCATGAAACTTAAAAAAAAACTTTGCAGCAATGTAAAGAATGTCAGAATATAATAAATTCTCTTAATTACTTACTTACTTGTAGCATTTTTCTTTAGTTTGTTGTGAATTTGCTTTGAAATGACTTGATTTTCCAAACCCTCTGTTGGACTCATTATACGAGTCCAGGTAGGAAGATGGTGTCTTGATTTGGTGGTGCTTGTGCGCTGTTGGTATAGTACACGCAAGCACGTATTTCCCAGTTTCAGCATAGTAAAGAGGATGAGACCTGCTTAATTTATCGCAGATATTCTAACGGAGCGCCGCTGGAGTAGGAACACATGTAGAATGAATTACAAAAAATAATAAACACTAAATTACACAAAATAAAACATTAATTATCAAATATTAAACTAATTACACCTAATCTAATAGCCCTATCAAAATAAAAAAGCCCCCCCAAAATAAAAAAAGCCCCTAGCCTACACTAAACTGCCAATGGCCCTTAAAAGGGCCTTTTGCGGGGCATTGCCCCAAAGAAATCAGCTCTTTTACCTGTAAAAAAAAATACAAACAACCCCCCAACAGTAAAACCCTCCACCCACACAACCAACCCCCCCAAAAAAAACTACCTAAAAAACCTAAGCTCCCGATTGCCCTGAAAAGGGCATTTGGATGGGCATTGCCCTTAAAAGGGCATTTAGCTCTTTTACATTGCCCAAAGCCAATAGGATTTTTTCTACCTTAATTCCGATTGGCTGATAGAATTCTATCAGCCAATCGGAATTGAAGGGACGCCATCTTGGATGACATCACTTAAAGGTACCGTCATTTAGTAAGAAGACTCCGGATGAAGAGGATGCTCCGCGTCGGATGGCTTGAAGATGGACCTGCTCCGCTCCGGATGGATGAAGATAGAAGGTGCCGTCTCGATGAAGACTTCTCCCGTCTGGAGGACCTCTTCTTCCCGGCTTGGATGAAGACTTCTGCCCGTCTGGAGGACCACTTCTGCCCGGCTTCATTGAGGACTTCGGCCTGGATGGGTGAAGACTTCTCAAGGTAGGGTGATCTTTAAGTGGGTTTTAGAGTAGGGTTGGGTATGTGGGTGGTGGGTTTTAATGTTGGGGGGGTATTGTAATTTTTTTACAGGTAAAAGAGCTGATTACTTTGGGGCAATGCCCTGCAAAAAGCCATTTTAAGGGCTATTTGTAATTTAGTATAGGGTAGAGATTTTTATTATTTTGGGGGGCTTTTTTTATTTTATTAGGGGTATTAGATTAGGTGTAATTAGTTTAACAAACTTGTAATTATTTTATTATTTTCTGTAATTTAGTGTTTTTATTGTACTTTAGATAATTTTATTTAATTGTAATTAATTGTATTTAGTTTATTTAATTTATTTAATTATAGTGTAGTGTTAGGTGTAATTATAACTTATGTTAGGTTTTATTTTACAGGTAAATTTGTCTTTATTTTAAATAGGTTGCTATTAAATACTTAATAACTATTTAATAACTATTCTACCTAGTTAAAATAAATACAAAGTTGCCTGTAAAATAAAAATAAATCCTAAACTAGCTACAATGTAACTATTAGTTATATTGTAGCTATCTTAGGGTTTATTTTATAGGTAAGTATTTAGTTTTAAATAGGAATAATTTAGTTAATTGTAGCAATTTTATTTAGATTTATTTAAATTATATTTAAGTTAGGGGGGTGTTAGGGTTAGACTTAGGTTTAGGGGTTAATACATTTAATATAGTGGCGGCGACGTTGGGGGCGGCAGATTAGGGGTTAATAATTGTAGTTAGTTTGTGGCGACATTGGAGGCGGCAGATTAGGGGTTAATAACTATAATGTAGGTGGCGGCGATGTTGGGGGCAGCAGATTAGGGGTTTATAAGTATAATGTAGGTGGGGCGGTGTCCGTAGCGGCAGATTAGGGGTTAATAATATAATGCAGGTGTCGGCGATGTCAGGGGCGTCAGATTAGGGGTTAATAAGTGTAAGATTAGGGGTGTTTAGACTCGGGGTTCATGTTAGGGTGTAGACATAGGAATCAATGGGGCTGCGTTAGGAGCTGAACGCTGCTTTTTTGCAGGTGTTAGGGTTTTTTTCAGCCAGCTCTGCCCCATTGATTCCTATGGGGAAATCGTGCACAAGCACGTTTTACCAGCTCACCGCTAACGTAAGCAGCGCTGGTATTACAGTGAGATGTGGAGCAAAATTTTGCTCTCTGCTCACTTTTCTGCGGCTAACGCCGGGTTTAAAAAAAAAGAAGTAATACCAGCGTTGTCTGTAGGTGAACGGTGAGCATAAACTGCTCGTTAGCCCCGCACAGCCTTACCGACAAAACTCGTAATCTAAATGTTTGTATTTATTTTGACTAGGTAGCTAGTAAATGGTTAATAACTATTTACTAACTAGTCTACCTAGTTAAAATAAATACAAACTTACCTGTGAAATAAAAATAAAACATAAGATAAATACAATATAACTATTAGTTATATTGTAGCTAGCTTAGGTTTTATTTTACAGGTAAGTATTTATTTACTTTTAAATAGGAATAATTTAGGTATTAATTGTAATTTTTATTAGGGATTTTTTTAATTATGTTAAAGTTAGTGGGTGTTAGGGTTAGGGTTAGGTTTATGGGTTAATAACTTTAGTATAGTGGCGGCGAAATTGGGGGCAGCAGATTAGGGGTTAATAAGTGTAGTTAGGTGGCGGCGATTTTGGGGGCAGCAGATTAGCGGTTAATAACAGTAATGTAGGTTGCAGGGATGTTAGGGACAGCAGATTAGGGGTTAATAAGTGTATGTAGGTGGAGACGACATTGGGGCAGCAGATTAGGGGTTAATAATATTTAACCAGTGTTTATGATGCAGGAGTGCGGCAATTTAGGGGTTAATATGTTTAATATAGTAGCGGAGATGTCCGGAGCGGAAGATTAAGGGTTAATAATTTTATTTTAGTGTTTGCGATGCGGGAGGGCCTTGGTTTAGGGGTTAATAGGAAGTTTATGTGTGTTAGTGTACTTTGTAACACTTTGTTATGAGTTTTATGCTACAGATTTGTAGCAAAAAACTCATAACTACTGACTCTCAGTTTACGGTACGGATATTGTAGTTATGGGCTGTACCGCTCACTTTTTGGCCGGACAGGCAAACTCGTAATACCGGCACTATGGAAGTCCCATTGAAAAAGGACTTTTTAAAAAGTGCGGTAGTTACGTTGCGTGACGGACAAAAAAGTGTGCAGTACAGCTGTACCTACAAGACTACAAGCAGCGGTAGTGAAAAAGCAGCGTTATGAAGCTTTTTCACTCATAACGCAAAACTCGTAATCTAGCCATGTGTTTTTAACCTTGCAAAAGGATTAAAGGGACACTGAACCCAATTTTTTTCTTTCGTGATTCAGATAGAGCATGACATTTTAAGCAACTTTCTAATTTACTCCCATTATCAAATTTTATTCATTCTCTTGGTATCTTTATTTGAAATTCAAGAATGTAAGTTTAGATGCCGGCCCATTTTTGGTGAACAACCTGGGTTGTTCTTGCTGATTGGTGGATAAATTCTTCCACCAATAAAAAAGTGCTGTCCAAAGTACTGAACCCAAAAAAAAGCTTAGATGCCTTCTTTTTCAAATAAAGATAGCAAGAGAATGAAGAAAAATTGATAATAGGAGTAAATTAGAAAGTTGCTTAAAATTGCATGCTCTATCTGAACCACAAAAGAAAAAATTTGGGATCAGTGTCCCTTTAAATACAGAGGAAATGTGCTGTTCAGGGGTACAAGCATTGCAGCCACCAGGCAGAACATGCAGTGAGGATTGGCAGGTTAGACAACTGTCATTTCCAACCAGCAAACCATGTGTTTTCTGCTTGGGAACAGCAATGCTTGGAACTCTCGAGCAGCAATTTACCTTTGTGTTTAAAGTGACATTGTTCACTAGATTTTTCTTTACATAAATGTTTTGTAGATGATCCATTTATATATCCCATCTGGTAGTGTTTATTTGTAACAATGTATAATTTTGCTTATTTTTAAATATCATTGTGCTGATTTTTCATAACCAAGCCCCAAAGTATCAGATGTAGACCCAGGTCTACAGATTTGTGCTGCTATTGTTTGTGTAATCTGTCTTTTCATATGCAGGGAAGGGGTGATTTCTGTTCTTTCTGCTTTCCCAGCTCCTTTTACTGGGTGTCACAGCCTAACATCATTAACAGTGCTAAACTGGGAGATTCTTAGTAAGTTTTTAAAAAGGTTTTAACCTGGATTTTTAGACCAGTATCTGTGCATAGTCTTCTTTATAGTAGTGTCTAATACATGCAGTTATTTGAAAATTGGTGTATACTGCCCATTTAATCAATCTGTCAACAACAAATTAGCACATGCATTTTTTTTCACATTAGAATGTCACTTTATGTTAAGTTTCATAACCTGCGAACGAAAAAACTGTATAATAATAAAAAAAGAAAGAGAAAGCATGCAAGATGCTCTATAAGATAGAGTGCTCAAAAATGTCAAACAATGAGCTAGAGACCATGGGGCCAATTTATCATAGTGCGAGCACTATGATAAATTGTGAACTGCTGGTGTAATGCCGCCCCCTGCAGATTCGCAGCCAATCGGCCGCTAGCAGGGGGTGTCAATCAACCCAATCGTATTCGATCGGGTTGATTTCTGTTGGCGGCCTCAGTGCAGGCGGACAGGTTATGGAGCAGCGGTCTTTAGATAAATCGCCCCAATATGTGCTACAGATGAAAGTCTAATGAAAAATAAAAAGCAGACTAGAGATGTGGCCTGCAGATTTTATGAGATCTGAGTTGCTGCCTCTGATCCTCTCTCATCAAAGTTTAAGAATCTGAGCCATTTAATACCTACTGATTTTGTGATGTGAGAGGAAAATCAACAAGTAACGCTGAGTCAGCAAATACACAGAGTCTTAGCAAGGTACAGCAGATCAATACAGCAATCAAACACTCCTAATCCTTTTTGTTACAATCTCAGATGTGGAAGCAGGTGGGGCTAAACCAGGCTCTCATAAAGGCTTAAAGGAGACTGTGCTTGGGGCAAAGTGAATCAGGGAAAGTTTTCTACAACACAACTAGCAAGAAAAAAATGCCTTACTCAACAAAAGGGAACAAGAGAATGTTTCATTGTGTACATTGGGCTAGATTATAAATCACAAACATATTAGCAATATTATGCATTAAAGGTACATTGTACTGAAAAATTGTTTTACCTTAAAGTATTTCCAATGACTTGTTATACCAGCTGCAGAGTATAACATGTATGAGCAATTGCTTATTTATGTTTATTTTTGTAGATGAACTAGTTGATTTTGCTCTTCGAAATCCCCACCCTTTAGAATAAGTTGTACTTGCAGGGAAATCAGATCTATTTAGTTAATCACTTTATGTACACACACATGCTTCTATATATTATCTCTTTTATCAAAGCCCAATACTTAGTATTAAATTTTTTCCTCTCCTAACCACCACTGGGAATGCTATTTCTTCTGCGGGCTTTGTTTAACGCAGCTTCGCTATAGCCAATACTTAAAGTGATGGTGAATCTTAGCGTTTGAGAAACTCTAGGACTTACCAGTGAAATAAATAAAGGGGACTTTCAGTCATGAAGTATAAAATACTTCATGCTGAAAGCTCCTTTATTTATCTGAAGCGTTCACCGTGCTGAGCACCTCAGGCAGCCCACTGCAGAAAGCTATTTTGCTGTGAGGTGATGTTTCCACCTCTTAGCCAATAGCATGCTAGCTATCCGGCATGGAGCGAGCTGGCTATTGGCTAAGAGGTGGAAACATCACCTCACAGCAAAACGCTAGGATTTACCATCACTTTAGGAAACTTGCAGTGTAGTTAGGGATACCACAGACAAAATCAGGCATTTCAAATGCAGAAATAAAGGTAAAATTGTAAACAATTTAATACAGTCCAGCAGGTGAAATTAATAATTGGGAACAAATTAAAGTGGGGGGGTGATCATAAGCCAAAGATGCACATTGTGTTTTAGGGTTAAATGTAATATATAACTAGTTTGAACTTTCTCCAGAAAAATGTGAATTAAATAATACATCAGCACAAATGTCTTGATACTAGGGTTAAAATAAGTGCTGTTAAATTTTCAGATTTGCCTGTGTTTTAAATGGAAACAGTTTACCTTTAAGTTTGTATAGACAGAGTGGAACCAAGATTTGTCATTCATAACCAAAATTTGAGGCTTTAGATGTGTCTTGGGGCAGTGTTCAGTTATGATGGAGTGTTAGAAACAAAGGCCTAGATTTCGAGTTGTGCGTTAGGCTTAAAAAAGCAGCATTGGCCGGTCCTAACGCTGCTTTTCAACGCCCGCTGGTATTACGAGCCATGCAGGTACAGGTGTACCGCTCACTTTTATGGCCAGACTCGGAAATACTGCAAATCCACTTACGTCAATTGCGTATCCTATATTTTCAATGGGACTTGCTTAGCGCCGGTATTACGAGTCTGACAAAAAGTGAGCGGTAGACCCTCTCCTGTCAAGACTGGTACCGCATTTAAAAGTCAGTAGTACGCTGTAGCATAAAACTCATAACTAAAGTGCTAAAAAGTACACTAACACCCATAAACTACCTATTAACCCCTAAACCAAGCCCCCCCCCCCCACATCGCAAACACTAAAAACATAATTTATGTAAGAACTTACCTGATAAATTAATTTCTTTCATATTGGCAAGAGTCCATGAGCTAGTGACATATGGGATATACAATCCTACCAAGAGGGGCAAAGTTTCCCAAACCTCAAAATGCCTATAAATACACCCCTCACCACACACACAATTCAGTTTAACGAATAGCCAAGCAGTGGGGTGATAAAGAAAGGAGTAGAAAGCATCAACAAAGTTAATTTGGAAATAATTGTGCTTTATACAAAAAAAAATCATAACCACCATAAAAAGGGTGGGCCTCATGGACTATGAAAGAAATGAATTTATCAGGTAAGTTCTTACATAAATTATGTTTTCTTTCATGTAATTGGCAAGAGTCCATGAGCTAGTGACATATGGGATATCAATACCCAAGATGTGGAGTCTTCCACTGAAGAGTCACTAGAGAGGGAGGGAATAAAAATAAAAACAGCCATATTCCGCTGAAAAAATTAATCCACAACCCAAAACAAAAATAAGTTTATTTCATCTTGAAAGAAAAAAACTTAAATCAAAAGCAGAAGAATCAAACTGAAACAGCTGCCTGAAGAACTTTTCTTCCAAAAACTGCTTCCGAAGAAGCAAAAACATAAAAACGGTAGAATTTAGTAAATGTATGCAAAGAGGATCAAGTCGCCGCTTTGCAAATCTGATCAACTGAAGCTTCATCTTAAAAGCCCACAAAGTGGAAACTGATCTAGTAGAATGAGCTGTAATTCTCTGAGGCGGAGCCTGACCCGACTCCAAATAAGCTTGATTAATCAAAAGTTTCAACCAAGAAGCCAAGGAACTAGCAGAAGCCTTCTGACCTTTCCTAGGACCAGAAAATAAAACAAACAGACTGGAAGTCTTCCTAAAATCTTTAGTAGCTTCCACATAATATTTCAAAGCTCTTACCACATCCAAAGAATGTAAGGAGCTCTCCAAAGAATTCTTAGGATTAGGACATAAGGAAGGGACAACAATTTCTCTACTAATGTTGTTAGAATTCACAACCTTAGGTAAAAATTGAAAAGAAGTCCGCAAAACTGCCTTATCCTGATGAAAAATCAGAAAAGGAGACTCACAAGAAAGAGCAGATAGCTCAGAAACTCTTCTAGCATAAGAGATAGCCAAAAGGAACAACACTTTCCAGGAAAGTAGTTTAATGTCCAAAGAATGCATAGGCTCAAATGGAGGAGCCTGTAACGCCTTCAGAAACAAATTAAGACTCCAAGGAGGAGAAATTGATTTAATGACAGGCTTAATACGAACTAAAGCCTGTACAAAACAGTGAATATCAGGAAGTATAGCAATCTTTCTGTGAAATAAAACAGAAAGAGCGGAGATTTGTCCTTTCAAGGAACTTGCAGACAAACCCTTATCCAAACCATCCTGAAGGAACTGTAAAATTCTAGGAATTCTAAAAGAATGCCAGGAGAATTTATGAGAAGAACACCATGAAATGTAAGTCTTCCAAACTCTATAATAAATCTTTCTAGAGACAGATTTACGAGCTTGTAATATAGTATTAATCACTGAGTCAGAGAAACCTCTATGACTTAGAACTAAGCGTTCAATTTCCACACCTTCAATTTAATGATTTCAGATCCTAATGGAAAAATGGACCTTGAGATAGTAGGTCCAGCCGTAACGGAAGTGGCCAAGGCGGGCAACTGGATATCCGCACCAGATCCGCATACCAAAACCTGTGTGGCCATGCTGGAGCCACCAGCAACACAAAAGACTGTTCCATGATGATTTTGGAGATCACTCTTGGAAGAACTAGAGGCGGGAAGATGTAAGCAGGATGATAACACCAAGGAAGTGTCAGTGCATCCACTGCTTCCGCCTGAACATCCCTGGACCTGGACAGGTATCTGGGAAGTTTCTTGTTTAGATGAGAGGCCATGAGATCAATCTCTGGAAGACCCCACATCTGAACAATCTGAGAAAACACATCTGGATGGAGAGACCACTCCCCTGGATGTAAAGTCTGGCGGCTGAGATAATCCGCCTCCCAATTGTCTACACCTGGGATATGCACCGCAGAGATTAGACAGGAGCTGGATTCCGCCCAAGCAAGTATCCGAGATACTTCTTTCATAGCTTGGGGACTGTGAGTCCCACCCTGATGATTGACATAAGCCACAGTTGTGATATTGTCTGTCTGAAAACAAATGAATGGTTCTCTCTTTAGCAGAGGCCAAAACTGAAGAGTCCTGAGAATTGCACGGAGTTCTAAAATATTTATTGGTAATCTCGCCTCTTGAGATTTCCAAACCCCTTGTGCTGTCAGAGATCCCCAAACAGCTCCCCAACCTGAAAGACTCGCATCTGTTGAGATCACAGTCCAGGTTGGCCGAACAAAAGAGGCCCCTTGAACCAAACGATGGTGATCTATCCACCATGTCAGAGAGTGTCGTACATTGGGATTCAAGGATATTTATTGTGATATCTTTGTATAATCCCTGCACCATTGATTCAGCATGCAAAGCTGTAGAGGTCTCATGTGAAAACGAGCAAAGGGGATCGCGTCCGATGCTGCAGTCATGAGACCTAAAACTTCCACGCACATAGCCACTGAAGGGAATGACTGAGACTGAAGGTGCCGGCATGCTGCGACCAATTTTAAACATCTCTTGTCTGTTAGAGACAGAGTCATGGACACTGAACCTATCTGGAAACCTAAAAAGGTGACCCTTGTCTGAGGAATCAAGAAACTTTTTGGTAAATTGATCCTCCAACCATGTTTCCGAAGAAACAACACTAGTTGATTTGTGTGAGATTCTGCAGTATGTAAAGACTGAGCTAGTACCAAGATATTGTCCAAATAAGGAAATACTGCAATACCCTGTTCTCTGATTACAGATAGTAGGGCACCCAGAACCTTTGAAAAGATTATTGGAGCTGTTGCTAGGCCAAATGGAAGAGCAACAAATTGGTAATGCTTGTCTAGAAAAGAGAATCTCAGAAACTGATAGTGTTCTGGATGAATCGGAATATGAAGGTATGCATCCTGCAAGTCTATTGTGGACATATAATGTCCTTGCTGAACAAAAGGCAGAATAGTCCTTATAGTCACCATCTTGAAAGTTGGTACTCTTACATAACGATTCAAAATTTTCACATCCAGAACTGGTCTGAAAAAATTTTCTTTCTTTGGTACAATGAATAGGTTTGAATAAAACCCCAAACCTTGTTCCTGAGGAGGAACTGGCATGATTACCCCTGAAGACTCCAGGTCTGAAACACACTTCAGAAAAGCCTGAGCTTTTACTGGATTTACAGGGATGCGTGAGAGAAAAAATCTTCTCACAGGAGGTCTTACTTTGAATCCTATTCGATACCCTTGAGAGACAATGCTCTGAATCCAATGATTTTGGACAGATTTTATCCAAAAAACCTTGAAAAACCTTAATCTGCCCCCTACCAGCTGAGCTGGAATGAGGGCCGCACCTTCATGCGGACTTAGGGGCAGACTTTGGTTTCCTAAATGGCTTGGATTTATTCCAATTTGAGGAAGGCTTCCAACTGGAAGAAGATTCCTTGGGAGGAGGATTGAGTTTTTGTTCCTTATTCTGACGAAAGGAACGAAAACGGTTAGAAGCCTTAGATTTATCCTTAGGTTTTTTATCCTGAGGCAAAAAAACTCCTTTTCCTCCAGTGATAGTTGAAATAATAGAATCCAACTGAGAACCAAATAAATTATTACCTTGGAAAGAAAGAGATAGTAATCTAGATTTAGATGTCATATCAGCATTCCAAGATTTAAGCCACAAAGCTCTTCTAGCTAATACAGCTAAAGACATGGATCTAACATCAATTTGATAATATCAAAAATGGCATCACAAATAAAATTATTAGCATGTTGCAGTAAGCGAGTAATGCTAGATATGTCAGGATCCAATTCTCAATGCGCTAAATTCTCCAACCAAAAAGTTGAGGCAGCCGCAACATCAGCCAAAGAAATAGCAGGTCTGAGACGATGACCTGAATATAAATAGGCCTTCCTTAGATAGGATTCAAGCTTCCTATCTAAAGGATCCTTAAAGGAAGTACTATCTTCCATAGGAATAGTGGTACATTTAGCAAGAGTAGAAATATCCCCATCAACTATAACTCTATAGATTTTGCTGGTAAAGGATACCATTTTTTAAACCTTGAAGAAGGAATAAAAGAAGTACCTGGCTTATTCCATTCCCTAGAAATCATATCAGAAATAGCCTCAGGAATAGGAAAAACCCCTGGGGAAACCACAGGAGGTTTAAAAACAGCATTTAAACGTTTATTAGACTGAACGTCAATAGGACTCGTTACCTCAATATCCAAAGTAATTAACACTTCTTTTAATAAAGAACGCATATACTCTATTTTAAATAAATAAGTAGATTTGTCAGTGTCAATGTCTGAGGAAGGATCTTCTGAATCAGATAGATCCTCATCAGAAGAGGATAAATTATTATGTTGCTGGTCATTTGAAATTTCATCAGCTAAATGAGAAGTTTTAAAAGACCTTTTACGTTTATTAGAAGGCGGAAATGCAGACAAAGCCTTCAGAATAGAATCAGAAACAAATTCTTTAAAATTTACAGGTATATCATGTACATTATAAGTTGAAGGAACTGCAACTGGCAATGTACTATTACTGATGGAAACACTATCTGCATGTAAAAGTTTATCATGACAACTATTACAAATGACATTTGGTGGAATAATTTCTACACTTTTACAACAAATGCACTTAGCTTTGGTAGAACCGATGTCAGGCAGCAATGTTCCAGCAGAAACTTCTGAGGCAGGATCAGATTGGGACATCTTGCTCAATGTAAGAGAAAAAACAACATATAAAGCAAAATGATCTATTTCCTTATATGACAGTTTCAGGAATGGGAAAAAAATGCAAAAGCATAGGCCTCTGATAGAGAAAAAAGCAAGAGGCAAACATCAATGGGGTATTGAAATAATGAAAAAAATTTGGTGCCAAGAATGACGCACAACGTAACGTAAACTTTTTTGGCGCCAAAAATAACCGGAAATGACACACTCGCGTCACTAATGATGCCGCCGTGTGAAAGTTCTCGGCGTCACGTATGACGCCGGAAATGACGAAGTTGCGTCATAAATGTTTTTTTCCTCGCCAAAAAAATTTTCGCGCCAAGAATTACGCAATAAAGTTTAGCATTTGACGCACCCGCGGGCCTAATACCCGCAATAGCAAGAAGTAGTCAATTGAAAAAAAGACTAAAACCCCAGGTAAGAAATAGATTTCTTAAAATGTTTAAATTCCCCAAATATGAAACTGACAGTCTGCTGAAGGAAATACATGAACCTGACTCATGGCAAATATAAGTACAATACATATATTTAGAACTTTATATAAATGCATAAAGTGCCAAACCATAGCTGAGGTGTCTTAAGTAATAAAAAACTTACGGCTAGATTTGGAGTTTTGTCGGTAACGACCAGAAAAACTAACGCCGGCTTTTTTCTGGCCGCACCATAAAAATAACTCTGGTATTGAGAGTCCACATAAAGGCTGCGTTAGGCTCCAAAAAAGGAGCGTAGAGCATTTTTAACGCAGCTTCAACTCTCAATAGCAGAGTTGCTTACGGACGCGGCCAGCCTCAAAAACGTGCTCGTGCACGATTCCCCCATAGGAAACAATGGGGCTGTTTGAGCTGAAAAAAAACCTAACACCTGCAAAAAAGCCGCGTTCAGCTCTTAACGCAGAACCATTGTTTGCTATGGGGAAACACTTCCTACGTCTGCACCTAACACTCTAACATGTACCCCGAGTCTAAACACCCCTAACCTTACACTTATTAACCCCTAATCTGCCGCCCCCGCTATCGCTGACACCTGCATTTTATTTTTAACCCCTAATCTGCCGCTCCGTAAACCGTCGCTACTTACATTATCCCTATGTACCCCTAATCTGCTGCCCCTAACACTGCCGACCCCTATATTATATTTATTAACCCCTAATCTGCCCCCCACAACGTCGCAGCCAGCTACCTACAATAATTAACCCCTAATCTGCCGACCGCAAAGCGCAGCCACCTACGTTATCCTTATGTACCCCTAATCTGCTGCCCCTAACACCGCCGACCCCTGTATTATATTTATTAACCCCTAATCTGCCCCCCACAACGTCGCCTCCACCTGCCTACACTTATTAACCCCTAATCTGCCGACCGGAGCTCACCGCTATTCTAATAAATGTATTAACCCCTAAAGCTAAGTCTAACCCTAACACTAACACCCCCTAAGTTAAATATAATTTACATCTAATGAAATTAATTAACTCTTATTAAATAAATTATTCCTATTTAAAGATAAATACTTACCTGTAAAATAAATCCTAATATAGCTACAATATAAATTATAATTATATTATAGCTATTTTAGGATTAATATTTATTTTACAGGTAAGTTTGTATTTATTTTAACCAGGTACAATAGCTATTAAATAGTTAAGAACTATTTAATAGCTAAAATAGTTAAAATAATTACAAAATTACCTGTAAAATAAATACTAACCTAAGTTACAATTAAACCTAACACTACACTATCAATAAATTAATTAAATAAACTACCTACAATTACCTACAATTAACCTAACACTACACTATCAATAAATTAATTAAATACAATTCCTACAAATAAATACAATTAAATAAACTAGCTAAAGTACAAAAAATAAAAAAGAACTAAGTTACAAAAAATAAAAAAATATTTACAAACATAAGAAAAATATTACAACAATTTTAAACTAATTACACCTACTCTAAGCCCCCTAATAAAACAACAAAGCCCCCCAAAATAAAAAATGCCCTACCCTATTCTAAATTACTAAAGTTAAAAGCTCTTTTACCTTACCAGCCCTGAACAGGGCCCTTTGCGGGGCATGCCCCAAGAAGTTCAGCTCTTTTGCCTGTAAAAAAAAACATACAATACCCCCCCCAACATTACAACCCACCACCCACATACCCCTAATCTAACCCAAACCCCCCTTAAATAAACCTAACACTAAGCCCCTGAAGATCATCCTACCTTGTCTTCACCTCACCAGGTTCACCGATCCGTCCTGGCTCCAAAATCTTCATCCAACCCAAGCGGGGGTTGGCAATTCATCATCCGGTGGCTGAAGAGGTCCAGAAGAGGCTCCAAAGTCTTCATACTATCCGGGAAGAAGAGGCGATCCGGACCGGCAACCATCTTGATCCAAGCGGCATCTTCTATCTTCATCCGATGACGACCGGCTCCATCCTGAAGACCTCCACCGCGGACCCATCTTCTTCCGGCGACGTCCAACTGAAGAATGACGGTTCCTTTAAGGGACGTCATCCAAGATGGCGTCCCTCGAATTCCGATTGGCTGATAGGATTCTATCAGCCAATCGGAATTAAGGTAGGAATATTCTGATTGGCTGATGGAATCAGCCAATCAGAATCAAGTTCAATCCGATTGGCTGATCCAATCAGCCAATCAGATTGAGCTCGCATTCTATTGGCTGTTCCGATCAGCCAATAGAATGCGAGCTCAATCTGATTGGCTGATTGGATCAGCCAATCGGATTGAACTTGATTCTGATTGGCTGATTCCATCAGCCAATCAGAATATTCCTACCTTAATTCCGATTGGCTGATAGAATCCTATCAGCCAATCGGAATTTGAGGGACGCCATCTTGGATGACGTCCCTTAAAGGAAACGTCATTCTTCAGTTGGACGCCGCCGGAAGAAGATGGGTCCGCGGTGGAGGTCTTCAGGATGGAGCCGGTCGTCATCGGATGAAGATAGAAGATGCCGCTTGGATCAAGATGGTTGCCGGTCCGGATCGCCTCTTCTTCCCGGATAGGATGAAGACTTTGGACCCTCTTCTGGACTTCTTCAGTGGATGTCTAGCCCCCGCTTGGGTTGGATGAAGATATCGGAGCCAGGACGGATCGGTGATACCCGGTGAGGTGAAAACAAGGTAGGATGATCTTCAGGGGCTTAGTGTTAGGTTTATTTAAGGGGGGTTTGGGTTAGATTAGGGGTATGTGGGTGGTGGGTTGTAATGTTGGGGGGGGGTATTGTATGGTTTTTTTTACAGGCAAAAGAGCTGAACTTCTTGGGGCATGCCCCGCAAAGGGCCCTGTTCAGGGCTGGTAAGGTAAAAGAGCTTTTAACTTTAGTAATTTAGAATAGGGTAGGGCATTTTTTATTTTGGGGGGCTTTGTTATTTTATTAGGGGGCTTAGAGTAGGTGTAATTAGTTTAAAATTGTTGTAATATTTTCTTATGTTTGTTAATATTTTTTTATTTTTTGTAACTTAGTTCTTTTTTATTTTTTGTACTTTAGCTAGTTTATTTAATTGTATTTATTTGTAGGAATTGTATTTAATTAATTTATTGATAGTGTAGTGTTAGGTTAATTGTAGGTAATTGTAGGTAGTTTATTTAATTAATTTATTGATAGTGTAGTGTTAGGTTTAATTGTAACTTAGGTTAGGATTTATTTTACAGGTAATTTTGTAATTATTTTAACTATTTTAGCTATTAAATAGTTCTTAACTATTTAATAGCTATTGTACCTGGTTAAAATAAATACAAAGTTACCTGTAAAATAAATATTAATCCTAAAATAGCTATAATATAATTATAATTTATATTGTAGCTATATTAGGATTTATTTTACAGGTAAGTATTTATCTTTAAATAGGAATAATTTATTTAATAAGAGTTAATTAATTTCGTTAGATGTAAATTATATTTAATTTAGGGGGGTGTTAGTGTTAGGGTTAGACTTAGCTTTAGGGGTTAATACATTTATTAGAGTAGCGGTGAGCTCCAGTCGGCAGATTAGGGGTTAAAAATTGAAGTTAGGTGTCGGCAATGTTAGGGAGGGCAGATTAGGGGTTAATACTATTTATTATAGGGTTAGTGATGCGGATTAGGGGTTAATAACTTTATTATAGTAGCGCTCAGGTCCGCTCGGCAGATTAGGGGTTAATAAGTCTAGGCAGGTGGAGGCGACGTTGTGGGGGCAGATTAGGGGTTAATAAATATAATATAGGGGTCGGCGGTGTTAGGGGCAGCAGATTAGGGGTACATAAGGATAACGTAGGTGGCGGCGCTTTGCGGTCGGCAGATTAGGGGTTATTAAGTGTAGGCAGATGGAGGCGACGTTGAGGGGGGCAGATTAGGGGTTAATAAATATAATACAGGGGTCGGCGGTGTTAGGGGGAGCAGATTAGGGGTACATAAGGATAACGTAGGTGGCGGTCGGCAGATTAGGGGTTAAAAAAATGTATTTGAGTGTCGGCGATGTAGGGGGACCTCGGTTTAGGGGTACATAGGTAGTTTATGGGTGTTAGTGTACTTTAGAGTACAGTAGTTAAGAGCTTTAGAAACCGGCGTTAGCCCAGAAAGCTCTTAACTACTGACTTTTTTCCTGCGGCTGGAGTTTTGTCGTTAGATGTCTAACGCTCACTTCAGAAACGACTCTAAATACCGGAGTTAGAAAAATCCCATTGAAAAGATAGGATACGCAATTGACGTAAGGGGATCTGCGGTATGGAAAAGTCGCGGCTGAAAAGTGAGCGTTAGACCCTATTTTGAGTGACTCCAAATACCGGCGGTAGCCTAAAACCAGCGTTAGGAGCCTCTAACGCTGGTTTTCACGGCTAACGCCAAACTCCAAATCTAGCCGATACTTACCAAAATACACCCATCTACATATAGCAGATAGCCAAACCAGTACTAAAACAGTTATTAGTAGGGGGGGATTGGGTGGGTTTTAGAGTGGGATTGGTTGTGTGGGTGGTGGGTTTTAATGTTGCAGAGGTTATTTGTACTTTTTTTTTTACAGGTAAAAGAGCTGATTACTTTGGGGCAATGCCCAGCAAAAGGCCCTTTTAAGGGCTATTTGTAATTTAGTGTAGGGTAGGGCTTTTTTTATTTTGGGGGGCTTTTTTATTTTGTTAGGGGGATTAGAGTAGGTGTAATTAGTAGAGTAGGTGTAATTAGTTTAAAAATCTTGTAATTTCTTTATTATTTTCAGTAATTTAGTGTTTATTTTTTTTCGTACTTTAGATAATTTTATTTAATTTAATTAACTGTATTTAATTTAGGTAATTAATTGTAGTGTAGTGTTAGGTGTAATTGTAACTTAGGTTAGGTTTTATTTTACAGGTAAATTTGTCTTTATTTTAACTAGGTAGTTATTAAATGGTTAATAACTATTTAATAACTATTGTACCTAGTTAAAATAAATACAAAGTTGCCTGTAAAATAAAAATAAACCCTAAACTAGCTACAATGTAACTATTAGTTATATTGTAGCTAGCTTATGGTTTATTTTATAGGTAAGTATTTAGTTTTAAATAGGAATTATTTAGTTAATTGTAGTAATTTTATTTAGATTTATTTAAATTATATTTAAGTTAGGGGGTGTTAGGGTTAGACTTAGGTTTAGGGGTTAATAACGGCGACGTTGGGGGCGGCAGATTAGGGGTTACTAAATGTAGGTAGGCTGCGGCGACATAGGGGGCGGCAGATTAGGGGTTAATAAATAAAATGTAGGTGTCGGCGATGTTGGGGGCAGCAGATTAGGGGTTCATAAGTATAATGTAGGTGGTGGCGGTGTCCGGAGCGGCAGATTAGGGGTTAATAATATAATGCAGGTGTCGGCGATGTCGGGGCAGCAGATTAGGGGTTAATAAGTGTAAGATTAGGGGTGTTTAAACTCGGGGTTCATGTTAGGGTGTTAGGTGTAGACATAACTTTTATTTCCCCATAGGAATCAATGGGGCTGCGTTAGGAGCTTTACGCTGCTTTTTTGCAGGTGTTAGGGTTTTTTTCAGCCGGCTCTCCCCCATTGATTCCTATTGGGAAATCGTGCACGAGCACGTTTTACCTGCTCACCGCTAACGTAAGCAGCGCTGGTATTGAGGTGAGATGTGGAGCAAAATTTTGCTCTTCGCTCACTTTTTTTGCGGCTAACGCCGGGTTTGTAAAAACCCGTAATACCAGCGCTGTCTGTAAGTGAGCGGTGAGCATAAACTGCTCGTTAGCACCGCACAGCCTCTAACGCAAAACTCGTAATCTAGGCGATTGATATTTTAATAGATAGCTATATGGTGAACTGCTGAGTTCTTCCTCTGAATTTAGCTATTTACATTTAAAATCAGCATTAGATTAGCTGTATCAGTCCACGAAGTATAAATATAGGTGAGTACTATCTTCAGCCTCTTGTATTAGTGTATTAGCCAAGATGATTAAATTGTGCAAGAGAGATGAGCATTGCTTACAAGAGACTAGTGAAAGGCGAGTTAAAGGGACATAAAAATGTATACAGGAAATGCTGTAATGTGTTACGGCATTTTATAACTGCACTATTTCTGGCATATAAGTATGTGTTTACCCATGAGTTAAAGTAGGCTCCAGGCCAGCAATGCATTGCTGACAGGTAGCCGAACACATCTGGTGAGCCAATGACAAGAGGAATATGTGTGTAGTCACCAATCACCAGCTAACTTCCAGCATGCTATATCTGAACCATGAAAATGAAATTCTGACTTTCACATCCTTTTAATTTAGAGAGGATTTATTGTAATGGGCCTTTACCACTGTAGACTAAACATTTTCCTTCACAACAACCACACACCTCTCTAAATTGAAGGTAGCAGTTTATTAAAGTTCCCCAGAGTCTTGCAAATTTGTATCAAATCTTGCCAAAAGTTTCCCTCCAAATTATAATTATGCATATCTGTCTGTCTGTCTGTCTATCTATCTATCTATCTATCTATTTCTTACAGTCACACAATATACAAAACTAAGTGCCAGACTACAAAAGGAAAACATAACAAAATCATTATTTATGCAATATTCATATTTAATAAAGTGTTATACTGTGTATTTACTGTAGATATTTTACATTCCAATGTTCTGCACATAGCATAATAATTTCCAAGTATTTATAAAAAGATATTCATATATATATATATATATATATGTATATCTGTATATATCTGTATATATCTTTAGCTATATATAATCATGTGTATGTATATATATATATACATATATATATATAGTGGCAAAATAACATTATATATAAATATATTTAAATATATATGTGTGTGTATATATTTATATATATATATATAGATAGATAGATAGATAGATAGATAGATAGATAGATAGAGATAGATAGATATACACACACATATGTATTTATGAATAAATAGAACATTTTTTGCTATTTGCAGAACATTGGAATGTAAAATATTCATTTTTTCATGTCGGTTTAGCACACATGAGAATATGCATTCAGGTTAGAGCGTGGATAGGGTGTTAGTCTCCCCCCCCCCCCACCACACACACACACTTTTTTTGCTCCATTGTCTTCTATGGAGGAATAGGTTATCGCGTGTGCGAAATTGTAAGTTCGGCTTTTTGTGTGCGATAACTTTTTACTTTCAACCAGCTATAGAGCTATAGCAAGAGCGATAAATAGCGCTCCACTTTTAACTTAGCCCTAAATGGGGTATCACATGATTTTTAAAAGTACAATAAAAGCATTAAAGAGCAAAAATTGCTGGGGGCAATTAATTCTGACACAGTATGGCACAACACAAAGAGACCATTCTAATCAGACAAAAAAAAAATCCAAACTAAAAGCAAAGAAAGACCAATTCGAATGAGAAAACTATGGCAAAATTGTTCTTTATCCCTCTTAGATACTGTTTGTTTTCATTTTACTACTTGTTTGTCTCCAAGGAAACAACAAAATACTTGGCCTCTAAATATACTGCACTGAAAAATTAAATGGATCATGCTGTAGTGATTTTTTCAAGCTGGCAGAAACCAAAAGCTACTGGAGGTTTTTAGCAACAAACTGACTGATTTACGTGAAACAGTATGAAGTAACATAGTGTCAGCAGTTTAAAGCTGTTTTTGTTAATATGAATGGAAATGTCTAAGCTTATTGTTGGGAAATTACTGGAAGCAATAAGACAAAATAGCAGCTATAGTTGCTAATCAATGGCTAATAATAACTAACCTATGAACTCTAAAGCAGGGTTCTTCAAACTTTTTTCCCAAGGCCCAGTGCCATGATACCACATACCTTCGTGACCCTATTTTTATGCTTGGTCTGAAAATGTCTGAAGTAATATACAGCAAGATAGCTGCAATTTTTGTCAAAGTGACTAAAATGTGTGCATACTTTATTCCTGATTGTAGTGAAACTTTTAGGTGTTGTAAAAGGTAATAACACACACACTCTCATGCAACACACACACATACTCTCATGCAACGCACACACACACTCTCATGCAACACACACACACACTCTCTCATGCTACACACACACACCACACACTCTCATACACCACACACACACTCAACACACACATGAACACACACACATCACACCCTCTCATAAAACACACACACACCACACACTCTCATGCAACATACACACACACTCTCATGCAACACACACACACAGCACACTCATACCACACCCACTCTCATACAACACACACACATCACACACTTTCATAAAACACACACACACCACACACTCTCATACAACACACCACACACTCTCATACAACATACACACCACATACACTCTCATACAACATACACACCACACCCACTCTCATACAACACACACACACACACACACTACACACTCTCATACAACATACACACCACACACACTTTCATACAACACACACACCACACACACTCTCATACAACACACACACATCACACACTCTCATACAACAAACACACACCATACACTCTCATACAAATCACACACTCTCATACACCACACACACACACTCTCATACAACACACACACACCACACACACTCTTATACAACACACATACACCACACTCTCTCATACAACACACATCACACACACTCTCATACAACACACACACACTCTCATACAACATACACACTACACACACTACACACACTCTCATACAACACACACACACTCTCATACAACATACACACATACACACACCACACACACTCATACATAACACACACTCTCATACAACACACCACACACTCTCATACAACATACACACCACATACACTCTCATACAACATACACACCACACCCACTCTCATACAACACACACACACACTACACACTCTCATACAACATACACACCACACACACTTTCATACAACACACACATCACACACTCTCATACAACAAACACACACCATACACTCTCATACAAATCACACACTCTCATACACCACACACACACACATCACACTCTCATACAACACACACACACCACACACACTCTTATACAACACACATACACCACACTCTCTCATACAACACACATCACACACACTCTCATACAACACACACACACTCTCATACAACATACACACATACACACACCACACACACTCATACATAACACACACTCTCCTACAACACACACACACAAGTTGCGACCCAGTAAACATGGTGCTGCGACCCAGTAATGGGAACCGACCTGTGGTTTGAAGAACCATGCTCTAGAGGGAGACATATTTCTCTAGTCTGATTAATAGAGTGTTACTTAGCTCAACAAATATAACTGAATACATCCCATAAAACCTTAAGAGTTCTTTAAATTCTTACTAAATATCACCCTGGGGTCATCTATCTAAGGCATGAGTGGAATACACAGTGATTTGAAATGGCACATTCGATGCAACAGCGGCAGCCACACCCAAAGCTGCTGTCCTTCTATTCACTCCTCTTGCACAGTCCCTGTGCACAAAGCTTAAGGTACAGCACACTGCACAATGTAGAGGAACAAATAGAGACAAAGCCCATGTCCTGGGGCACATAGCCAAGGGGCTAATCTGGTTATGAGACAGAAACAAGGGTTGCAGAGAATGGGGCCCATGCTGAGATCTTATGGGGGTGATGCTGATAGAGTGCAGGATCAAGGGTATGATCTAATATGAGGAAGTGGATGACAGAAGGGCTCCAGGGTCTGGAGTCTGAGCTGATGATGGTTTGTTGCTAACAAATTGGCTGCAGGGCCAGGGGTCTTATATGATTAGGGTATGTTACTCACAGAGGGGCAGCAGGGTCAGGATCTGATCTTATGGGGTATGTTACTGATAGAGGGGCTTCAGGGCCAGGTGTCTGATCTGATGACAGTATGTTGCTGACAGAGGGGCTGCAGGTAAAGAGGTCTGATCTGATGTGGGTATGTAGCTGATAAAGGGGCTGCAGGGAAAGAAGTCTGATCTGATGTGGGTATACAGCTGATAGAGGGGCTGCAGGGAAAGAAGTCTGATCTGATGTGGGTATGTAGCTAACAGATGGGCTGCAGGGAAAGGGGTCTGATCTGATGTGGGTATGTAGCTGATAGAGGGGCTGCAGGGAAAGAAGTCTGATCTGATGTGGGTATGTAGCTAACAGATGGGCTGCAGGGAAAGAGGTCTGATCTGATGTGAGTATGTAGCTAACAGATGGGCTGCAGGGAAAGAGGTCTGATCTGATGTGGGTATGTAGCTAACAGATGGGCTGCAGGGAAAGAGGTCTGATCTGATGTGTGTATGTAGCTAACAGATGGGCTGCAGGCAAAGCGGTCTGATCTGATGTGGGTATGTAGCTAACAGACGGGCTGCAGGGAAAGAGGTCTGATCTGATGTGAGTATGTAGCTAACAGATGGGCTGCAGGGAAAGAGATCTGATCTGATGTGGGTATGTAGCTAACAGATGGGCTGCAGGGAAAGAGGTCTGATCTGATGTGAGTATGTAGCTAACAGATGGGCTGCAGGCAAAGAGGTCTGATCTGATGTGAGTATGTAGCTAAGAGATGGGCTGCAGGGAAAGAGGTCTGATCTGATGTGGGTATGTAGCTGATAGATGGGCTGCAGGGAAAGAAGTCTGATTTGATACGGGTATGCAGCTGATAGAGGGGCTGCAGGGAAAGAAGTCTGATCTGATGTGGGTATGTAGCTAACAGATGGGCTGCAGGGAAAGGGGTCTGATCTGATGTGGGTATGTAGCTGATAGAGGGGCTGCAGGGAAAGAAGTCTGATCTGCTGTGGGTATGTAGCTAACAGATGGGCTGCAGGGAAAGAGGTCTGATCTGATGTGAGTATGTAGCTAACAAATGGGCTGCAGGGAAAGAGGTCTGATCTGATTTGAGTATGTAGCTAACAGATGGGCTGCAGGGAAAGAGGTCTGATCTGATGAGGGTATGTAGTTGATAGAGGGGCTGCAGGGAAAGAAGTCTGATCTGATGTGGGTATGTAGCTAACAGATGGGCTGCAGGGAAAGAGGTCTGATCTGATGTGAGTATGTAGCTAACAAATGGGCTGCAGGGAAAGAGGTCTGATCTGATGTGAGTATGTAGCCAACAAATGGGCTGCAGGGAAAGAGGTCTGATCTGATGTGGGTATGTAGTTAACAGATGGGCTGCAGGGAAAGAGCTCTGATCTGATTTGAGTATGTAGCTAACAGATGGGCTGCAGGGAAAGAGGTCTGATCTGATGTGGGTATGTAGCTGATAGAGGGGCTGCAGGGAAAGAAGTCTGATCTGATGTGGGTATGTAGCTAACAGATGGGCTGCAGGGAAAGAGGTCTGATCTGATGTGAGTATGTAGCTAACAAATGGGCTGCAGGGAAAGAGGTCTGATCTGATGTGAGTATGTAGCCAACAAATGGGCTGCAGGGAAAGAGGTCTGATCTGATGTGGGTATGTAGCTAACAGATGGGCTGCAGGGAAAGAGGTCTGATCTGATGTGAGTATGTAGCTAACAAATGGGCTGCAGGGAAAGAGGTCTGATCTGATGTGAGTATGTAGCCAACAAATGGGCTGCAGGGAAAGAGGTCTGATCTGATGTGGGTATGTAGCTGATAGAGGGGCTGCAGGGAAAGAAGTCTGATCTGATGTGGGTATGTAGCTAACAGATGGGCTGCAGGGAAAGAGGTCTGATCTGATGTGGGTATGTAGCTAACAAATGGGCTGCAGGGAAAGAGGTCTGATCTGATGTGGGTATGTAGCTAACAGATGGGCTGCAGGGAAAGAGGTCTGATCTGATGTGGGTATGTAGCTAACAGATGGGCTGCAGGGAAAGAGGTCTGATCTGATGTGGGTATGTAGCTAACAGATGGGCTGCAGGGAAAGAGGTCTGATCTGATGTGAGTATGTAGCTAACAGATGGGCTACAGGGAAAGAGTTCTGATCTGTTATGGGTATGTTGCTGACAGAGGGGCTGCAGGGCCAGGATCTGATCTGAGGTCTGATGTTGATAAGTGTCTGACAGAGGGGTCAGTAAGGAGTCTGAGCTCATGTAAGTGGTTGACAGTGGGGCTGATGTTTGCTCTTTATTTATTATTATTATTGTTATTATTTTATGAATTATTAAATATAATTTAAAAAAATAGACTAGAATGCTTTGTCTCTTCATGGCACAATGCTCATAAAAGGTTGGAGTTTAATGACGGCAAATACTTCCTCCCATAAAGAGGGGATTTGCTCATTCTACCATATGGTCCCTGTTTTATTGACTGGGAAAGCTGACCACATAATTGTTCCTTCTAAACCATTAAAGTACTTTCAGAGGGAAAAAAAAGAAAAATGTGATTAACCTTTCACTTTTATTGAACAAAAGCCATTTGTCTTAGTACACAAAAAGATTAGACAGGAAATGAACAATAGCTGTGCTTCCTAATATAGATCTGGAGAGCAATATGTGCACACACCATTATTGTTATTGTTTCTGTTATAAATTAAATTTTTTAACAACTTGATTTCATTTGATATTTACAACAATTTATTTTAAATTTAAAATACAAGTACACTAGTACAGTGTATGCATGTATGTGTGCATGTGATCAGCAGAAAGGGTATGTTTATTTTACACACACACACACACACACACACATATATATATATATATATATATATCCTATATTATAAAAGACAAGAGTTTGTCTGAAGCTGTAATGCGCAGTTCAGACAAACACTTACAGCTGATCGCACGCGCACCCACCCGACAGCAGCGCGAGGACCGGGCAGCACAGCTGATCGCACGCGCAGGGGTGAAACAAAGCAGCGCGAGGACCGGCAAGTGAAGGCGCACAGGGGAGAAGGCGCACGAGAGAGAGAGAGAGAGAGAGAGAGAGAATTTAAATTAAATATAACACAACACGGCCCGTGTGAACGGGCTTTAGGACTAGTATATATATATATATATGTATCTCAACCCAAGTTGGTAGGCACAAGCCTTCATGTAAACAACTTCACTGGTGTCATTCAATAATATATAGAAATATGGCCATGTATGCTGATCCATTTGACAAAAGTTCCGATGTTCTATCAAATTTTCCTACCTATAAAATTTTCCTACCGTGGCTAAAGTGCATGTGCAAATTACGTCACTGCATTCCACAGCTCATCTGCTCATGTGCACTTAGCAGGGTAGTAAACTTTGATTGGGGTTGTGGAAATAATTAATTGGCGCATGCGGACTCAAGAAGTAGGAAAATCTGACAGAGAGTGTTTGTGTTCTGTCAGGTTTTCCTACTAGCGTTAGCTTAGTACTTGGGTAGCAAAATCTTATAGAAGAAGCGCATTGCTAAAAGTCGTTTGCAGTATGCACATAACATTTTCTTTTTTTTTACTTTGTTTGCACCCATACAATTTTCATACATCCAAAATAATTATCCAAATAAATAGTTCCACCAAATAGTACAAAGTTAATATTTTATATATTTAAACTGAAGGTCAATTTCAATGAATGAATGCCCGGTTTTTAATAATCCTATTAAAAACAAGGGCACTTTAATTCATCAAAATTGACATTTCACTTGTTTTCTTCAAAAATGTACCTTTTAATCCTGACAGCCGCTCCAGCGTTTCCCCCGGTAGTCGGAAGCCTCTTCATACGTCAGAAATGACAAATCCGGCTTCCTCCAATCACGGCTTCCCCCCAGGTGAATCATGGCCTGAGGCAACGCCGTGATTGGAGGAAACCGGATTCGTCATTTTGGACCCGAGAAGAGGGCTTGCGACGGGCAGAGGAAGTGCTGCAGCGGCTGTCAGGATTAAAAGGTACGTTTTTAAAGAAAACGAGTGAAATGTAAATTTTGATGAATAAAAGTGCCCTTGTTTTTAATAGGATTATTAAAAACAGAGCACTAATTTATCGAAATTGACCTTCACTTTAATGATATATGTTGTCCCCCGCATGTGCTTTGTGTGCAAAAGGCTTTCAGCACAGCGCTTCCTCTTTCAGATTTAGCTAACCATGTACTATGCATGCGCAATTGGGAAAGACAGAGCACAAACACTGTCTGTCAGATTTTCCGACCTCTTGAGTCCGCATGTGCTAATTACGTCATCAGTGAAGTGGGAATAATTATTTCCACAACCCCTATCAATTCTTTTTATCTTGCTAAGTGCACATGAACATATGCACGTATTCCACAGATCATCTGTGGAATGAGATGACGTATATTGCGCATGTGCATTAACTACGGCAGGAAAATTTGATAGGTGTGAAAATTTGATAGAACACCGACAAGAAACGAAACTTTATGGGTATATAACCTCCGCCCGTAACAGATACTCTGAGGCCTAGTTATCAACGTAGGCCCAATACGCCCGCCTAAGCTCGCCTACCATCGCCTCCGCGGACCTGAATAATCTCGCCAAAGTTATCAAAAAAGCTGTCAAAAAGCCGCGCACCAAGTATGGGGCGATGAGCAGCGAACTGTGATAGTTATCACTCATCCGATCTCGCTGCTCTTCAGCTTTTTTACAGCTTTATTGACAAGCTGTCACTAAGCACCCACACTAACTAAACTGTTCTACCCCCTATACCGGCGCCCCTGGAGCCCCCCGTAACTAAATAAAGTTATTAACCCCTAAACCGCCGCTCCTAGACCCCGCCGCAACTATAATAAATGTATTAACCCCTAAACCGCCGCTCCCGGAGCCCACCACCACTCTAATAAACTGATTAACCCCTAAACCGACGCTCCCGGACCCCGCCGCCACCTACATAATACCTATTAACCCCTATCCTGCCCCCCCTATACCGCCACCACCTATAATAAATTTATTAACCCCTATCCTGCCGATCCCATACCCCGCCGCAACTAAATAAATTGTTTAACCCCTAAACCGCCACTCCCGGACCCCGCCGCCACCTATATTAAACATATTAACCCCTAATCTGCCCCCCCCTACATCGTTGCCACCTATAATAAATGTATTAACCCCTATCCTGCCCCCCCTACACCGCCGCAACTATAATAAAATTATTAACCCCTAAACCTAAGTCTAACCCTAACCCTAATACCCCCCTAACTTAAATATTAATTAAATACATCTAAATATTATAACTCTTATTAACTAAATTAATCCTATTTAAAACTAAATACTTACCTTTAAAATAAACCCTAATATAGCTACAATATAAATAATAATTATATTGTAGCTATTTTAGGATTTTTTTTTTATTTTACAGGCAAATTTCAATTTATTTTAAATAGGTACAATAGCTATTAAATAGTTATTAACTATTTAATAGCTACCTAGTTAAAATAAAGAGAAATTTACCTGTAAAATAAATCCTAACCTAAGTTACAATTACACCTAACACTACACTATCATTAAATAAATTATTCCTATTTAAAACTAAATACTTACCTGTAAAATAAACCCTAATATAGCTACAATATAAATAATAATTACATTGTAGCTATCTTAGGATTTATATTTATTTTACAGGTAACTTTGTATTTATTTTAGCTAGTTAGAATAGTTATTAAATAGTTATTAACTATTTAATAACTACCTAGCTAAAAGAAATACAAATTTACCTGTAAAATAAATCCTAAGCTAAGTTACAATTAAACCTAACACTACACTATCATTAAATGAATAAAATAAATTACCTACAAATAACTACAATTAAATACAATTAAATAAACTAACTAAAGTACAAAAAATATTATTAGGGTTTATTTTAAAGGTAAGTATTTAGCTTTAAATAGGATTGATTTAGTTAATAAGAGTTATAATATTTAGATGTATTTAATTAATATTTAAGTTAGGGGGGTGTTAGGGTTAGGGTTAGACTTAGGTTTAGGGGTTAATAATTTTATTATAGTTGCGGCGGTGTAGGGGGGCAGGATAGGGGTTAATAAATTTATTATAGGTGGCGACGGTGTAGGGGGGGCAGATTAGGGGTTAATACATTTAATATAGGTGGTGGCGGGGTCCGGGAGCGGCGGTTTAGGGGTTAATCAGTTTATTAGAGTGGTGGTGGGCTCCGGGAGCGGCGGTTTAGTGGTTAACATATTTATTATAGTGGCGGCGGGGTCCGGGAGCGGCGGTTTAGGGGTTAATCAGTTTATTAGAGTAGCGGTGGGCTCCGGGAGCGGCGGTTTAGGGGGTAATACATTTATTTAGTTGCGGCGGTGTAGGGGGGGACAGATTAGGGGTGTTTAGACTCGGGGTACATGTTAGGGTGTTAGGTGTAGACATCTCCCATAGGAATCAATGGGATACATGGCAGCAGCGAACATGAACTTTCGCTATGGTCAGACTCCCATTGATTCCTATGGGATCCGCCGCCTCCAGGACGGCGGATTGAAAACCAGGTACGCTGGGCCGGAAAAGTGCCGAGCGTACCTGCTAGTTTTTTGATAACTAGCAAAAGTAGTCAGATTGTGCCGAACTTGTGTACGGAACATCTGTAGTGACGTAAGAATCGATCTGTGTCGGACTGAGTCCGGCGGATCGAAGCTTACGTCACTAAATTCTACTTTTGCCGGTGTGTAGGGCTTGATAACTTAGGCGAATCAGCCTCGCCACAAATATGCTGCGGAATTCCAGCGTATTTGAGGTTGACGGCTTGATAACTAGAGGCCTCTGTTTCTTAATTCAGTGACGATTCAGGCTGTAGCCAAACATTTCGTGCCCCCTTTGACCTCCAGCAAGTAAATAATAATGCCCCTGGCTTTGGACGCCAAAGAGGGCAAGATACTATTGGCTACAGCCAGAATCGACACTGAATTTAAAAATAGAGCATCCGTTAAGGGCGGATTAACGGCGGATTGTATGAACACATGAAAGTGGAATTATTAAAAAAAAGTAAGCGTTTACTAAGATTTTCATGAATTTAAGTCCCCATCTTTTACTTTAAGATTACTGTACTAATATTCGGCGTGATTACTAGTTTTGCATTATGAGCGGTGCAGTGCTAACTTGCACGTTATTGTCACTGCTCACTTCCCTAAAGCGCTGGTATTACAGGTTTATAAAAACCCGGCGTTATTAGGCAAAAAGTGAGCGTAGAGCAAAATTGAGCTTTCCAATACCAGCGCTGCTGAAAGCTGCGGTGAGCTGGTTTTATGTGCTCGTGCACGATTTCCCCATAGACATCAATGGGGAGAGCCGGGTGAAAAAAGTCTAACACCTGCCAAAAAGCAGTGTAAAGCTCAGTAACGCAGCCCCACTGATTCCTATGGGGAAACAAAATTTATGTTTACACCTAACACCCTAACATGAACACCTCTAATCTTATACTTATTAACCCCTAATCTGCCGCCCCCGACATCGCAGACACCTACATTATACTTATTGACCCCTAATCTTGCTCTCCAGACATCGCCGACACCTATATTATACTTATTAACCCCTAATCTGCTGCCCCCAACATCGCCGACACCTACATTATATTTATTAACCCCTAATCTCCCGTCCCCAATGTCGCCGCAGCCTAGCTTCACTTATTAACCCCTAATCTGCCGCCCCCAACGTCGCCACCACTATAATAAACATATTAACCCCTAAACCGCCTCACTCCTGCATCACAAACACTAGTTAAATATTGTTAACCCCTAATCTGCCGCCCCTAACATTGCCGCCACCTACCTACATTTCTTAACCTCTGATCTGCCGCCCCCAACGTCACCGTCACTATACTACATTTTTAACCCCTAAACCTGTCTAACCCTAACCCTAACACCCCCTAACTTAAATATAATTAAAATAAATCTAAATAAAACCTACTATCATTACCTAAATAATTCCTATTTAAAACTAAATACTTACCTGTAAAATAAACCCTAAGCTAGCTACAATATAACTAATATTTACATTGTAGCTATTTATTTTACAGGCAAGTTTGTATTTATTCTAACTAGGTAGACTAGTTAGTAAATAGTTATTAACTATTTACTAACTACCTAGTTAAAATAAATACAAATTTACCTGTAAAATAAAACCTAACCTGAGTTACACTAACATCTAACCTTACACTACAATTAAATAAATTACATTTATTAAATACAATTACCTAAATTACAAAAAAAAAAAACACTAAATTACACAAAATAAAAAAAAGAAATTATCAGATATTTGAATTGCATTCTATTGGCTGTTCCAATCAGCCAATAGAATGCGAGCTCAATCCTATTGGCTGATTGAATCAGCCAATAGGATTGAAGCTCAATCCTATTGGCTGATTGCATCAGCCAATAGGATTTTTTCACCTTTAATTCCACTTCGATTGAAGAGGATGCTCCGCACCGGATGTCTTGAAGATGGACCCGCTCAGGATGGATGAAGACTTCTGGATGAAGACTTCTGCCCATCTGGAGGACCACTTCTGCCGGCTTGGATGAAGACTTCTCACGGCTTCGTTGAGGATGGATGTCCGGTCTTCAAAACTGTAAGTGGATGTTCGGGGGTTAGGTTTTTTTTAAGGGTTTAGTTAGGATTTTATTTGGGGGGTTGGTTTTGTGGGTGGTGGGTTTTACTGTTGGGGGTTGTTTGTACTTTTTTTTACAGGTAAAAGAGCTGACTTCTTTGGGGCAATGCCCCGCAAAAGGCCCTTTTAGGGGCTATTGGTAGTTTAGTTTAGGCTAGGGGTTTTTTATTTGGGGGGGGGGGCTTTTTTTTATTTTGATAGGGCTATTAGATTAGGTGTAATTAGTTTAAATATCTGATAATATCTTATTTTATATTGTGTAATTTAGTGGGGGGGTTTTGTAATTTAGGTAATTGTATTTAATTTAGGTAATTGTATTTAATTTAGGTAATTGATTTAATTGTAGTGTAAGGTTAGGTGTTAGTGTAAGACAGGTTAGGTTTTATTTCACAGGTAAATTTGTATTTATTTTAGCTAGCTAGTTAGTAAATAGTTAATAACTATTTACTAACTAGTCTACCTAGTTAAAATAAATACAAACTTGCCTGTGAAATAAAAATAAAACCTAAGCTAGATACAATGTAACTATTAGTTATATTGTAGCTATCTTAGGGTTTATTTTACAGGTAAGTATTTAGTTTTAAATAGGAATTATTTAGTTATTAAAGGGACATTATACACTCATTTTTTCTTTGCATAAATGTTTTGTAGATGATCTATTTATATAGCCCATAAAGTGTTTTTTTTAAATAAATGTATAGTTTTGCTTATTTTTAAATAACATTGCTCTGATTTTCAGACTCCTAACCAAGCCCCAAAGTTTTATGTGAATACTGTCAGCTACCTTCGATAGCTTGCTGCTGTTTGTGTAAAGGGTCTTTTCATATGCAAAAGAAGGGGGAGGGGGGAGTGTCTTATTTGCCACTTGCAGTGGGCTTTCCAGCTACCTTTTCAACAGAGCTTCTAGTAAGTTTTTAAACAGTTTTATACTGGATTTTTATATCAGTATCTGTGCATCTTATTCTTTATAGTAGTGTCTATTACATGCAGTTATATGAAAATGAGTGTATACTGTCCCTTTAATAGTAGTTTTTATTTAGATTTATTTTAATTATATTAAAGTTAGGGGATGTTAGGGTTAGATTTAGGGTTAGGTTTAGGGGTTAATATGTTTATTATAGTGGTGGCGATGTCCGGAGCGGCAGATTAGGGGTTAATAAATGTGGGTAGATGGCGGCGATGTTAGGGGTGGCATATTAGGGGTTAATAATATTTAACTAGTGTTTGCGATGCAGGAGTGCGGCGGTTTAGGTATTAATATGTTTATTATGTCGGGAGCGGCAGATTAGGGGTTAATCATTTTATTTTAGTGTTTGCAATGCGGGAGGGCCTTGGTTTAGGGGTTGATAGGTAGTTTATGGGTGTTAGCGTACTTTTTAACACTTTAGTTATGAGTTTTATGCTACAGCTTTGAAGCGTAAAACTCATAACTATTGACTTTAGATTGCGTTACAAATCATGCGGCATAGGCTGTACCGCTCACTTTTTGGCCTTCCAGAAAAAGCTTGTAATATCAGCGCTATGGAAGTCCCATTGAAAAAAGACTTTACGCAAATTGCGCAAGTTAATTTGCGTTACGGCCAAAAAAGTGTGCCGTACAGATTTTTTGACAAGACTCGTAATAGCAGCGGTAGTGAAAAAGCAGCGTTATAACCCATAACGCTGCTTTTTCACTCATAACGCAAAACTTGTAATCTAGCCGATTGTTAATAAACAAGGACCTTGGTGAAGACCCTTAGGTACGCTAAGGCTGCATCTGGCGCAGGACTGGACTAGTTTGTTAAAAAAGGGTACAGAGAGCAATCAGTACAGCTGAAGATCCAAAAAACAAACGCTGAAACTTCCATAACACACACACCTTGCCTTCTTCTGACAAGATACATTGGCCTCTATTTAACAAAGTCTGGCGGACCTGATCCGACAGTGCGGATCAGGTCCGCCAGACCTCGCTGAATGAGGAGAGCAATACGCTCTCCGTATTCAGCATTGCACCAGCAGCTCACAAGAGCTGCTGGTGCAACGCCGCCTCCTGCAGACTCGCGGCCAATGGGCCGCCAGCAGGGAGGTGTCAATCAACCCGATCCCCAGTCCATAGACACCTGTGTGGCATCCTAGGCGCTACCCATGGGTGTCAATGGAAATGTATGGAGCAATCTGTATTAAAGGACCACTCAATGCAGTAGAATTGCATAATTAACAAGTGCAG
This sequence comes from Bombina bombina, assembly GCF_027579735.1. Taxonomy (NCBI): domain Eukaryota; kingdom Metazoa; phylum Chordata; class Amphibia; order Anura; family Bombinatoridae; genus Bombina; species Bombina bombina. The sequence continues at coordinate 650,907,079 of NC_069500.1, read as the reverse complement.
AATAAAAAGACAATGATTTAACACCTACTCTGAATTTCAAATAAGCAGTAGATTATTTTTTTCTGACAAATTTATTTTTTCTCCCATTTTCTGGCCCCGTTTCATGTGACAGACATCAGCCAATTACAGACTAGTATACGTATACCCTCTGAGCTTGTGCACATGCTCAGTAAGAGCTTGTTCCCCAGAAAGTGTGAATATAAAAATACTGTGCAAAATTTGATAATGGAAGTAAATTGGAAAGTGTCTTAAAACTGCATGCTCTTTGTTAAAGTGATTGTAAATCCTAGCATTTGTGAAACCCTTGGATTTACAATTGGAACAAATAAAGGGGACTTTCAGTCATGAAGTAAAAAATACTTCATTCTAAAAGATCCTTTATTTGTTGGTAGTGTTTGCTGCACTGAGCTGCTCAGGCATCCCACGGCAGAACGCTATTTGCTGTGAGGTGACGTTTCCACTTCTTAGCAAATAGTTGTGCGTTCCAACTGGTGCCAAGCCGGATAGCCTGCACTGCTATTGGCTAAGAGGTAGAAACGTCACCTCCCTGCCGTGGGCTGCCTGAATAGCTCAGCGCGGCGAACGCTTCCAACAAATAAAGGAGCTTTCAGCGTGAAGTATTTTATATGTCATGACTGAAAGTCCCCTTCATTTGTTCCAATTGTAAATCCTAGTGTTTCACAAACGCTAGGATTTACAATCACTTTACTAATTAAAGTTTATTTTGACTTGAGTGTCCCTTTAAGAAGAGTTATTTTCTCCTTTTATCATCTGTAAATAAATAGATGCATAAATATATAAGTTAGCAAGCTACAGCCCAAGCTACCCAATTCCAAACACCACCAAACTCATCAAGAAAAAGATATGTGCAAGGAAAGGATATGTGTACTTTGAAGACAGTGGATTTTATACGTACTCCAACAAAATCAAGACTATAAAAAACAAATTATATATAGTATATAATTATTATTATTAACCCAGTGTATTTATACTCTTATTATGCTGATTAACATATTTCCCAACGTTCTGCCCTAACTTGTGCCTTATATATATATGGTTGGGACCGGAAAAAGGTTTGGATTTTGGAATAGTTTGGGTTTTTGGAATCTTATATCACTTAGGACATATTTACATGTCATAATACAGATTATACTTGTAACCTAAAGATAGTTTTATATCATGTTTAATACTTTTGTATACATAGTACCCCCAGAAAGATAGTACAGTACTGTAATCAGAAAGGTCATTCTTGTTTTAAATAAATATAGACTATTATTTGCATTTTAGAGCACAAAAAAACAAACAAACCAAAGACACAGACAGAGAAGCTTGTGACTTACAGGTGGGGAAAATAATATTTTTTTATAAAAATATTTTTTAAAATATTATTAAAAAGTTTGGATTTCAGAATAAGTTTGGATTTTGGAATTCGAGCTTTGGGAACTTGCACCTGTGTAATTTACACAGTCTATTTTTGTAACCTTTATAGCTATTTTGTCAGATTATCTCTCATTGCAGCGTCTAACTTAATATTCCTGGTGATGTATCATTATTCCCTTTTTTTAAGGTTATTTTTTAGGAACATTTTGAACTGCTCCACTATGCTGACAATTGCAACTGTAAGGAAACCAACAAAGATATGTAGAATTTGTTCAGAGTAATGGTCATCTATGTTCTCTGGAGCATGATATATGGCAAAGAGATGCTATGGTCCGTCTCTATGGTTACATTGATGTTTATAACAGCAAGAGAGCACCTTTTACACTGAAGAGTCCGTCAGCTGGTCTGCAGGCTGTTATATTGTTTTGTTCTGCAGAAGCATCTGTTAGCATCTTCTTCTTTTTTTTAACAATAGCACATAATACCCAAGGGAACATACAAACCAGTTTTTGGCATCTGCATTATATACTGGGTGAAAAGGGCACATGACAATTAAAATGATGTCTCCCATAAATTTTATGGAGACTTAAACAAAGCTGTTTGGGGTATCCAGATAACCAAATTCTAAGAGACAAAGGATTTCAGAAAATAAAGAACTATATCAAAGCAAGGCTAGAATTAATGGAAATTTCAGCAATTTGCTGTTTCAGCACACACATATATATATATATATATATATATATATATACACACATACATACACACACATATATATATATATATACAAATATATATATATTTAGAACGAAAAATAGCAATAGGGAGAGAAACTATACTCTTCAAAAACACCTAGTAAATAGTGTTTGTATATGTTGCTCCTTTTTGTTTAGGCTGAGACATTGTTCACAGAAACTACAAACATGGCCTTTACCCTATCTGATGAAGTCTGGGAAGCTGAACTAAAAGAGTCACTAACTAATACCAATCTTGAAAGTGGTGATTTAGAAACCAATGTTTTCAACGCTTTCAAAAAATACAAAAATTGTATAGTAAAACAGGTTAAGGTTAGAGCTGAAAATTCAAGTTTAGCTAATTACGTGGAGAAAAAAATTGTCCCAAGGGGCTTAAGGTTGTTTCTTGACCCAGGCTTTAATGCCAGAGAGGAAGAGGGAGGTTTAGAGTTCATTGAAGAATGGAATGAGAAACTTTCAGTGTGTGCACTAGGAATGATTGAGATGCTAATTAAAAGAAATGATAAAAGATTGAATAAAATTAAGGAAGAAGTTGAAGAAGCATTACAGATAGTCAACAAGTTTGATCATGATCCCAATTTTGATAAATTAAATGAAGAAACCAAAACACATATATCTAGATTGCAAGCAGAAATTAAAATAAGAAAATGTAGAAAATTACATCGTGACCAAGAGGATTACCAAAATAAAAAGGTCTATGTATATAAGTTCGACAAGGGTTCCTATGATTCAGGAACAGATATGTCGGACTTAGATACGGATGACAGGATTTCAAAAAACGATGGAGCTACAGGCACCCAGAATTTGGGACAAGGCAATATAGGAGGAGACGAGGGGGGAGGAAGAGGAGGAGAGGCACAAACAACCCAATTAGGGAGGAGATATCCACAGCGAGAGCAGAGAGGGAGAGGGGACACTGTGAGACAGAGATCAAGAAACAGGGGAAGACCACGGAGAAGACCCTATCAGGGCTATTAAATCCTGCCCCTGCTAATGATGAACTGCAGATCATAAATTTGTCCTCCTTTAACCTCAATTTAACCCATTTCCAAGTGCTTAGAAAAGGCCTTTCATTTTGCCCTACAAATAAGTTAAATAAGTTTGATCTCATTAAAGACTTACACATGTTCGCCAGAAAGCTTGTGTTACACCATACCCTTCATCAATTTTCAGAAAGTAAAAAAGAAAATGAAGCACAAAAGTTGTTAACATCACTCTTAGCTGACAGTGAGGGACGTACTACATTCCGTGAAAGTGATAAAATTTTTAGAACCAAGCTAAAACCGAAATCCACATTCATGCCTTCAATTGCACAGGTTCCTGCTATTTCACTATTTGTAAAATCTGTTGAACAAGAAATTGAGCAATTACCTGATGATTGGATTTGGGTTGATAATTTATCCTTCAAGGAAAGGAATGCCCTTAAGGAACTCATGTCAGCTAAGGGAATTATTTACAAGCCGGCCGATAAGGGAGGAAATCTAGTCCTATTAGATGAAACTTACTACTTAAATGAGGCAAAAAGGCAACTTTTAGATAAGACCCAATATGAAAGACTTCAGAGAAATCCATTGACTTTGATGAAATCAAAACTCTATCACATTTTACAAAGTACAAAAATGGAAGGGTTGATTTCTTTAGATGAGTTTAAATTCATGAATCCGGTTTGTCCAGTGATGCCCACCTTTTACATTATCCCGAAGATTCACAAGAATAAATCCCATCCACCTGGGAGACCAATTGTGTCGGGGATAGGGGGCATCAGTGAACATATCGGACAATATGTGGATTTTTTTCCTAAGATCATTTCTTCTTTCCCTTCCTTCTTACGTAAAGGATACCCCAGATCTTTTGCGCAAATTGGACGATGTAACTGTCTCCCCCAATACAATCCTTGTATCCCTTGATGTAGAGAGCCTCTACTCATCAATTCCGCATGAGGCAGGAATTAAGGCCAGTGAACACTTTTTGAAAACCAGGGGTTCTGGAAGTGACCAACATACAACCTTTGTAATAGACCTATTAAGGTTTATTCTTGAGAATAATGTTTTTGAATTTGATGGTTCTATTTATAGGCAGGTCAGGGGGACAGCAATGGGAGCGGTATGTGCACCCACATATGCATGTCTGCATTTGGGAGCATGGGAGTTGGACATATTTGAGCAGTTTGAGGATGTGTTCAGCTCCTATGTGTCCCTTTGGATTAGATATGTGGACGATATCCTGATGTTTTGGGATGGCCCCCTGGCCTGCCTACAAGAATTTGTCAATTCACTCAACATTAACAACCGTAATATTTTACTGACATATGCATATAGTGAAAAGGAGCTTCCGTTCCTTGATATTTGCATTAAAAAAGAAGGCTTGAGCATTTCTACTGAAAACCATCGTAAAAGTACGGCAACTAACAGCCTATTGGAGGCATCTAGTGGTCACCCAGAGCCCCTAAAGAAAGGAATCCCCTATGGCCAATTGCTAAGACTAAAGAGGAATTGTTCCTCAAAAATGAAATTTGAATACCATGCAGAGATTATGTGTAAAAATTTTCTAGATAGAGGATATTCACATAATTTGATAAAATTGACTTTAAACAAAGTAAGAAAACTTAAGCGAAATGATCTGCTGTATTGCAGGAAAAATCTTAAAAATGAAAACTATATTAGATTCATAACCACTTACAACTGCCAATGGCAAAATATAAGAGAGATTTTGTCACACAACTGGCATTTACTTTCCCTTGATGACAAAATTGTAGAAAAAGTTGGAAGCAAACCTCTTTTGACTGCAAAGAAATCTCCTAACTTAAAGGATAAGTTAGTCAAAAGTAGATTTGTGAGGTCAGAACCAGATAAATGTTGGTTGAATAGACACCAACAAGTAAAAGGTAACTTTCCTTGTGGACATTGCGTATACTGTCCCTATGTGCGCAAATGTAAAACATTTTCAGCAAATACTGGGAAACATTTTGACATTAGATGCTTCTCTAATTGTAACACCGTTGGTGTGGTATATCTCCTGAGCTGCTCCTGTCCCCTGTTCTATGTAGGTAAAACCAAACGCATGTTCAAGGACAGGATACAGGAGCACCGGGATGATATCCTTTATGAGAGAGACACTAGTGTAGCACGACATTTCAAAGATGTCCACAATAGTAATACTTCCTCCTTAAAGTTCGTAACAATCGATCAAGGAATCATGAATGGTAGAGGTGGGGATAATAATGCATGTCTTCTTAAAAAAGAAGCAAGATGGACATATGTGCTTCAGACAGTGTCCCCTCTTGGCCTGAATGAGAGAATAGAATATGGATCCTTCTTAAACTAAAATAGTTTTCCTAGCGAATACAGATAGTATTATATAGCTAAATACATAATTACTTCTTCACACTATTTTATTTACAATCTTTACCATTTATATAAATAATATCTATGGAATAATCAAGGTGGAAAGGAATTTCCTTAGCTTACAAGCTGCATCTCAGCCAATCCATAGAATTTAAGTACTATAAGTGGTAACAATGGTACTCCTTAAATTAAGGCATAATGCGAATAAGTCGCTATTATTTTTCTAACACTTTGTATAGTCTAATCATTAATTTACTCTAGACCTTTTGTCTAGATACACAGGAAAATAATTAGTTTCACTTTGTGTGTCATTTTGACATAGTTTGCTTCAAGCTCTGCACACTTCGGTTTTCTTTTAAATGCCGTGATTTTTTGTTTCCTTCCTAACTTGCTACTAACCTTGCTTAACCGCCAGAGATATATCACACTGTACTTTTATCTATATCAACCCTGTGCCTGTTGATGTTTTTTATAGGTAAATATTAAAGTGAAGTAGAAGGGTAAACGAACAGCTTTTCTTAAAACTAGGTGTCACACCTTTAACAAAGATGATTGGCTGGTATAAACACACCTCTCTATACTGGCAGGTGAGCAATCAATAAAAGCAGCAAGTTCCATTCCTGATTGACAGTCCTGACGAGGCCACGACCGCACAGTATTGTGGGGCGAAACGCGCGTCAACCTAATCATATTGAAGCAGCAGTAGATGCACCTGTAAAGGTTGGCGGGTGCATTTTCGAAAGGAGCCGGAAAAGTTTCTGTGGCAGAGGCGTAAGAAATCAGCTTACCGACATACGGAGTTTCAAGTCTGACCTGTGTTCTCTGGAGCAAAGATACAGACCGTTACCTGTTGGGAGTGAAAGGACGTCAGAGGAGGAATCCCGGTCCACTTACTTGAATGCCTCTTTGCCCAGCATACCCGGATCACGCTGCAACAAACAAGGTCGTATGCATTTGTTACAATTACATGTGCTGCTCAAGGATAACGAGCCGAAAATTGCTGAGATTGGAGATATCAGGCGAAATGATATTTGAGGACGCTCTTACCTCGATAATGTCAGTTTCGACCAGCAGTGTTTAATGCCTTATCAGTGACTTAGAGACTCTAAGCAATATACTACATCAAGTCTTTTCATCAGGACTTTGCATAATAAGATTGATATATCTTTCAGTGTTCTCAGTCACTATTTGTTGACATTATCCGCTAACCTTTGTATCTATGTATCTCTGTTATTTTGTGGCTCATATTATGTCCTACGGTAATCTGTATACACATACATACTGTGGTCTATTTATCCACTTTAGTGGGGCCCCACATGTGCTATGACATTTGCATGCTAGCTTTGTTTCTATAAGGAATAAATATCATGGCTTTTTAAGTTAACCGAGGTGTGTCAGATGTTTTTTGTGTCTGGATACTAATGTTTCAGCCTTTAATCTGCATATCAGACCAATTAGGAGTATTTTGTGCTGAGTGCTGTATTCCCCTTCTTTACACATAGTATTCTCATACAGCTCTGCTATGTATAAATATTTTTCTTCTATAAAAATATACTGAATCTAAATATATATATATATATATATATATATATATATATATATATATATATATATATACATGGTAAGACACAAAACATAAAATATTTATACACACAAACATATTTGTGTGTCACATGTTTTTAACCCAATGTTAAAAGTGTTAATCAAAGTAGCTTGATCAGTTCCTCACAGGTGGGGTCTGCTTTATAGCCTTTAATTCATTTGACAGAGACATTTTCAACAAAAAAACAATATGCAAACAGCACAGTGTAACGACACTTAGAATCTTTATAACAATATTTCAGAAGGGAGCACACTTTTCTGACCTTTTAATTGCTTGGTTCAGCTGCTTTCTAATTATACAGTTAGTTCTGCTGAAACTGAGCAGATCTACCAATTCAGTTATCTCCCTTTCCCTTCCCCAATGTTTCATAGCAGCTAACCTACTAAAGTAAGAGGCACGCTGGAGACACGCACTACCTCTCATTCTGCAGTTATCTAAACATGCAGTCGAGGGGGAGGACCTTAAACGAGAAACAAGGCAATTCACAAAATAAACTCATATCTCTCATGTAATAGGCTGTCCTCTCTGTGCTAAAAGTCCAACCCCCTGCAATCTCCAATTTTTAATTTGGCAGGGGAGTTACTCAGCACGGTAATTCAATGAGCAGCTGTCGATGAAAAGCTCTACCGGGAAAAGTGTAGCTTTGATCCCTGTGCTTCTCCCCAGCCAAACTGTACCTAGCATTTTACCCCACACCAGACCTATTTTATAGGCGCATATGGCGCCCTAACATGTGGGATAATCAAGCTCTGAGCTGAAGTATTAACCCCTTAGTGACCAAAGCACTTTTCAATTTTCTGACCGTTTGGGACCAGGGCTATTTTTACATTTCCGAAGTGTTTGTGTTTAGCTGTAAATTTCCTCTTACTCATTTACTGTACCCACACATATTATATACTGTTTTCCTCGCCATTAAATGGACTTTCTAAAGATACCATTATTTTCATCATATCATATAATTTACTATAAAAATAGTATAAAATATTATCAAAAAATGGAAAAAAACACACTTTTTCTAACTTTGACCCCCAAAATCTGTTACACATCTACAACCACCAAAAAACACCTATGCTAAATAGTTTCTAAATTTTATCCTGAGTTTAGAAATACCCAATGTTTACATGTTCTTTGCTTTTTTTGCAAGTTATTCGCCAATAAATACAAGTAGCACTTTGCTATTTCCAAACCATTTTTTTTTTTTTTTTTTTTTTTAAATTAGCAATAGTTACATTGGGACGCTGATATCTGTCAGGAATCCCTGAATATCCTTTCACATGAATATATTTTTTTTTTAGTAGACAACTCAAAGTATTGATATAGGCCTATTTTGGTATATTTCATGCCACCATTTCACTGCCAAATGCAATCAAATAAAAAAAATTGTTCACTTATTCACAAACTTTTTCACAAACTTTAGGTTTCTCACTGAAATTATTTACAAACAGCTTGTGCAATTATGGCACAAATGGTTGTAAATGCTTCTCTGGGATCCCCTTTGTTCAGAAATAGCAGACATATATGAATTGACATTGCTTTTTGGTAATTAGAAGGCCGCTAAATGCCACTGCGCACATACGTGTATTATGCCCTGCAGTGAAGGGGTTAATTAGGTAGATTGTAGGGTTAAATTTAGCTTTAGTGTAGAGATCAGCCTCTCACCTGACACATCCCACCCCCTGATCCCTTCCTAACCCCCTCAAACAGCTCTCTTCCCTCCCCCACTTCACAATTGTCACTGCCATCTTAAGTACTGGCAGAAAGTCTTCCACTCCCTCCTTCTCATATAATTGAATGGAAATGTGGCGTGAAATGTGGCACGTCCTTGGTCATTAACTGACAATTTTTGTAGCACGTGCATGACACGTCCTTGGTCGTTAAGGGAACATGAAACCCCCAAAAAATTATTTCATAATTCAAATAGAGCATACAATTTTACACAACTTTTCAATTTACTTCTCTTATCTAATTTGCTTTTTTCGTTTTGTATCTTTTGTTGAAAAATCATACTTAGGTAGGCTCAGTAGGGCATCCAAGATGGCGTCCCTTGCATTCCTATTGGCTGAGAGATTTAAATCAGCCAATGGGATTAGAGCTGCTAAAATCCTATTGGCTGTTCCAATCAGTCAATAGAATGAGAGCTGCTCAAATCCTATTGACTGATTGGAACAGCCAATAGGATTTTGGCAACTCTAATCCTATTGGCTGATTGAAATCTTTCAGCCAATAGGAATGCAAGGGACGCCATTTTGAATGACGTCACTTGCATTGAAGTTCCAGTTTACGGCGGCAACTGTATGAAGAGGATGCTCCGCGCTGGATGTCTTCAGGATGGACCCGTGCCGGTTGGATGAAGATAGAAGATGTCGTCTGGATGAAGACTTCTTGCTGACTGGATGAGGACTTCGCTGGCTGGATGAAGATCGAGAGGCTGCCTGGATGAAGACTTCTTGCTGGCTGGATGGATCCTTCAAGCGAAACTTCAATAACTGTAAGTGGATCGTCAGGGGTTAGTGTTAGGTTTATGTAAGGGTTTTTTGTGTGGGTTTTATTTTTAGATTAGGGTCTGGGCATGTAAAAGAGCGAAATACCCTTTTAAGGGCAATGTCTATACAAATGCCATTTCCAGGGCAATGGGGAGCTTAGGTTATTTTAGATAGGTTTTTTATTTAGGGAGGTTGGTTGGTTGGTTGGTTGGGTGGTGGGTTTTACTGTTGGGGGGTGTTTGTATTTTTTTTTCATGTAAAAGAGCTGATTTCTTTGGGGCAATGACCCACAAAAGGCCCTTTTAAGGGCCATTGATAGTTTATTGTAGGCTAGTTTTTTTTTATTTTGGGGAGACTTTTGTATTTTGATAGGGCTATTAGATTAGGTGTAATTCTTTTTTATTTTTGATAATGTGTTTTTTTATTTTTCGTAATTTAGTTTTTTTAACTTAGTGGGGGAGGGGGTTTCTGTAGTAATTTGTAAAAAGGTTTAATAGTATATTTAAATAATTTGAGTAGGGTTAGGTTTTTTAATATGTAATTTAGTTAATTTAATTGGTAATTTAATTGTAGTATAATAGTTAGGGTAGGTTAATTAATAGTTTAAAATAGTTTTATTTAATTCTACAGGTAAGTTTAAATATATTTGAAGATAGGGATGTTGTAATTTTAATTTAAAGTTAGGGGGTTGTTAGGTTTAGGGGTTAATAGCTTAATTTAGTTTATGGCAATGTGGGGGGCTGACGGTTAAGGGGTTAATAAGTTTATTTAGTGGTAGTGATGTGGGAGGCCAGAGGTTTAGGGGTTAATACTTTTATTTAGATTGCGGCAGGGTTGGGGAACGGCGGGATAGGGGTTAATACCTTTATTTAGGTTGCGGCAGTGTTGGGGAGCGGTGGAATAGGGGTTAATAACTTTATTTATGTTGCGGCGTGGTCGGGGAGTGGCGGGATAGGGGTCAATACATTTGATTTAGGTTGCGGCGATGTCTGGGGCGGCAGATTAGGGGTGTTTAGACTCAGGTTTATGTTAGGGTGTTAGGTGTAAACGTCACTTGTTTTCTACCATATAAATTAATGGGATATCTGGCAGCATCGAACATAAGCTTTCGTTGCTTTCAGACTCCCATTGATTTCTATGGCATCCGCGGCCTCCAGGGTGGCGGATTGAAAACCAGGTACGCTGGCCCGGAATAGCCACAAGCATACCTGTTAATTATTTAGTAAATGGGAAAAAGTGTCGGATAGAGCCGAATGTGTATTCGGACCATCTGTAATGATGTAAGCATCGATCTGCGTCGGATTGAGACTGGCCGATCGTATGTTACGTCACAAATTTCAACATTTGCCGGTCTGTAGGCTTTGATAATTAGGTCGGATCAATCTTGCAACAATTATGCTGCAGAATTCCGGCGTATTTGAGGTTGAGGCTTTGATAAATATCCCCCTTAGTCTGAAATTCAAATGACTAGTAGATTTTTTTCTCACTAATTTCAAAGTTATGTCTATATCCACTCCCTTTGTATCATGTGACAGCCATCAGCCAATCACAAATGCATATATGTATATACTGTAAATTATTGCACATGCTCAGTAGGAGCTGGTGGCTGAAAAAGTGTAAATATAAAAAGACTGTAAGCATTTTGTTAATAGAAGTAAATTAGAAAGTTGTTTAAAATTGCTGATCTATCTGAGTCATTAAAGTTTAATTTTGACTTGAGTGTCCCTTTAAAGGACCACTAAACACAGTAGAAAAGCATAATCAATAAGTACAAAGTAAACGGACAATGCAAAAGCACTTAGATGAATTTCAAATAAGTAGTAGATTTTTTCTGACAGTTGTCAAATTTAGTTACAGCTTCCTTCCTAATGCATCATGTGACAGCCATAAGCCAATCACAAAATGCATTTACATACAGTATATATTGTGAATTTGGCACATTCTCAGTAGGATCCTGCCTAACTTGGACTAGAAAGGGGTTAAATAAGAGAATGCTGAAGGAACAGGAGTGAAAACAAAAGAGTTAATAGTAACCATGCCCTGCAGTGAAAACAATAGCACAGTGAATAGTAACCATGCCCTGCAGTGAAAACAATAGCACAGTGAATAGTAACCATGCACAGGAATGAAAACAATAGCACAGTGAATAGTAACCATGCACAGGAGTGAAAACAATAGCACAGTGAATAGTAACCATGCCCTGCAGTGAAAACAATAGCACAGTGAATATAGTAACCATGCACAGGAGTGAAAACAATAGCACAGTGAATAGTAACCATGCCCTGCAGTGAAAACAATAGCACAGTGAATAGTAACCATGCTCAGGAGTGAAAACAATAGCACAGTGAATAGTAACCATGCACAGGAGTGAAAACAATAGCACAGTGAATAGTAACCATGCACAGGAGTGAAAACAATAGCACAGTGAATAGTAACCATGCTCAGGAGTGAAAACAGTAGCACAGTGAATAGTAACCATGCCCTGCAGTGAAAACAATAGCACAGTGAATAGTAACCATGCCCTGCAGTGAAAACAATAGCACAGTGAATAGTAACCATGTCCTGCAGTGAAAACAATAGCACAGTGAATAGTAACCATGTCCTGCAGTGAAAACAATAGCACAGTGAATAGTAACCATGTCCTGCAGTGAAAACAATAGCACAGTGAATAGTAACCATGCACTGCAGTGAAAACAACAGCACAGTGAATAGTAACCATGCCCTGCAGTGAAAACAATAGCACAGTGAATAGTAACCATGCACTGCAGTGAAAACAATAGCACAGTCAATAGTAACCATGCCCTGCAGTGAAAACAATAGCACAGTGAATAGTAACCATGCACTGCAGTGAAAACAATAGCACAGTGCAACGCCGCCCTCTGAAGAAGAACTACTGTCAGGTGAAGCATTTACATTTGTATACCCATGACATCATCTTTTACAGACTTGGGCAAGTGGGCATTTTTCTGCCTGGATATTTACATGCCTGACCGGTGTGCTATACACCTTGCTACACATACAGTACGACTTACAGTCATTTCCTTATTTTGTATTTAAAGAGCATTAACAGCTATGGATGTATCTTGTTTTGTTCTTTAAATAAATGCTGATTGATTTACAAAAATGTTTTGATTGCAAGGTTTAGAAGCTATAAAATAGGAATTACTACTAGTTAGTTTAGCAGATCCAAGTCTGTGTTTTTTTCAAGTTTCAGGGCATCATGCTGGATTATGTTTTGAACCACAGTACAAGAGCATTGTTGGTAATTGTTTGCTGCTGACAACATATGTCAGCTGTTTATTGTACTTCAGGGGTCATACTCTGTTTTCCTTTTTATTGCTTTTCTCTGGTCTTTAGTAAAAGAATCACTTGTAGTAAAGATGTTTTCTATTTACATTTTTGGACAAGGGTTAGCAAAGAGCAGAATTAAAAAATACACAAATGGAAGTGAGTATTTAAAGTTATAAAATTTAAGACAAAATATTATACAATTTTAAATAAAGCTATGTAGCAGCATCAAGAAATAGGGGCTGATTTACCAAGGGCCTAATTGCCCTGTTTCCGCACGAGCCTTCAGGCTCGCCGGAAACAGCAGTTAAGAAACAGTGCTCTTAAGACCGCTGCTCCTTAACTCGTCCGCTGCCTCTGAGGCTGCGGACATCAATCCGCCCAATTGTATACAATCGGGTTGATTGACACCCCCTGCTAGTGGGCCGATTGTCCACGAATCGGCCCCTTATTTTGCACTTGCCAGTGTAACTTGACTTAAGTGGCCTCTATTGGGTTTTATTGGTTGCTTTCTGGCTAAAATATATTTTACTGGCATGATTCTCTGCTGAGGGTGTTAGTTATATAGCTCTGTCCCTGGATAAGGTGCATATTATAGATTGACCCCTGGCTAGCATGGGTTTTATATGCATATTTCCATGACAACTGAATTGGGCTGTAGAGGGCCTCTCTGGCTAGGGACATTTTACTTCCTGTAACATTGTTCTTCCTCATTAACCTGCCATAGTTTAAACCAGTCAGTCAGTCAACATGAAAGGCCAAAATGTCCCTGACTGAACTTGACTGAACCTTATTATTTATTGAGATTGTAATATAAATGCTTAAATACTTTAGATTTGAATGAATAATGTGTCATATCCAAACCCCCTTTTTTCATAATTTTTAAGAAACTTTCTAATTTACTCCTATTATCAATTTTTCTTTGTTCTCTTGATATCTTGATATATTTTGAAAACACACAGCTTAGGAACCGGCCCATTTTTGGTTTAGCACTTGGGTAGCGCTTGCTGATTGGAGGCTAAATTTGTTAGTTTTTTTCAAGATATTTGGTCCTTGGTTAAAAAAAACTATTTAATGTAGAGAAAAAAAATTCAAAATGTAAAAAAATGTTTAATTAGCGTTGGAAGAAAGAACTTTGTAATCTACTTTCGCAATCTATCTTGCTCTTTATTAGGCAACAATGACTAACATATGTAAGCTCTTTCATATACCGTAGTATGCCCCCCTTTATCTCTGAAAAAAAATATGTTTTTGCCTTGCCATCAGAGATGCTGGAGTGCATACTGCAGACCTTAGGATCTAACCTTGCAACTTGCTACATAATGTTCATCATTTATTTATATCTATCCTTATTTGGCTGCAGCACCGGAAATAAGAAGATGTTCAAAGGGTATGTCGCTGAACTACAAAACAATGCAAACTTGACTAACAAAATGCCTTTGAAACTTTTATTTGTATGTATATCTTTTTTTAGCATAGCTATATTTATTATTATTGCTGATATAGAACATGCTTATATTAATGTAAAAATATGTTTAATCTGTGTGTATTTACCACACCTTAAAGGGACACTGAACCCAAAATTTTTCTTTTGTAATTCAGAAAGAGCATGCAATTTTAAGCAACTTTCTAATTTACTCCTATTATCAATTTTTCTTCGTTCTCTTGCTATCATTATTTGAAAAAACAGAATTTATGTTTACCTGATAAATTACTTTCTCCAACGGTGTGTCCGGTCCACGGCGTCATCCTTACTTGTGGGATATTCTCTTCCCCAACAGGAAATGGCAAAGAGCCCAGCAAAGCTGGTCACATGATCCCTCCTAGGCTCCGCCTACCCCAGTCATTCGACCGACGTTAAGGAGGAATATTTGCATAGGAGAAACCATATGGTACCGTGGTGACTGTAGTTAAAGAAAATAAATTATCAGACCTGATTAAAAAAACCAGGGCGGGCCGTGGACCGGACACACCGTTGGAGAAAGTAATTTATCAGGTAAACATAAATTCTGTTTTCTCCAACATAGGTGTGTCCGGTCCACGGCGTCATCCTTACTTGTGGGAACCAATACCAAAGCTTTAGGACACGGATGAAGGGAGGGAGCAAATCAGGTCACCTAAATGGAAGGCACCACGGCTTGCAAAACCTTTCTCCCAAAAATAGCCTCAGAAGAAGCAAAAGTATCAAACTTGTAAAATTTGGTAAAAGTGTGCAGTGAAGACCAAGTCGCTGCCCTACATATCTGATCAACAGAAGCCTCGTTCTTGAAGGCCCATGTGGAAGCCACAGCCCTAGTGGAATGAGCTGTGATTCTTTCGGGAGGCTGCCGTCCGGCAGTCTCGTAAGCCAATCTGATGATGCTTTTAATCCAAAAGGAGAGAGAGGTAGAAGTTGCTTTTTGACCTCTCCTTTTACCGGAATAAACAACAAACAAGGAAGATGTTTGTCTAAAATCCTTTGTAGCATCTAAATAGAATTTTAGAGCGCGAACAACATCCAAATTGTGCAACAAACGTTCCTTCTTTGAAACTGGTTTCGGACACAGAGAAGGTACGATAATCTCCTGGTTAATGTTTTTGTTAGAAACAACTTTTGGAAGAAAACCAGGTTTAGTACGTAAAACCACCTTATCTGCATGGAACACCAGATAAGGAGGAGAACACTGCAGAGCAGATAATTCTGAAACTCTTCTAGCAGAAGAAATTGCAACTAAAAACAAAACTTTCCAAGATAATAACTTAATATCAACGGAATGTAAGGGTTCAAACGGAACCCCCTGAAGAACTGAAAGAACTAAGTTGAGACTCCAAGGAGGAGTCAAAGGTTTGTAAACAGGCTTAATTCTAACCAGAGCCTGAACAAAGGCTTGAACATCTGGCACAGCTGCCAGCTTTTTGTGAAGTAACACAGACAAGGCAGAAATCTGTCCCTTCAGGGAACTTGCAGATAATCCTTTTTCCAATCCTTCTTGAAGGAAGGATAGAATCTTAGGAATCTTAACCTTGTCCCAAGGGAATCCTTTAGATTCACACCAACAGATATATTTTTTCCAAATTTTGTGGTAAATCTTTCTAGTTACAGGCTTTCTGGCCTGAACAAGAGTATCGATAACAGAATCCGAGAACCCTCGCTTCGATAAGATCAAGCGTTCAATCTCCAAGCAGTCAGCTGGAGTGAAACCAGATTCGGATGTTCGAACGGACCCTGAACAAGAAGGTCTCGTCTCAAAGGTAGCTTCCAAGGTGGAGCCGATGACATATTCACCAGATCTGCATACCAAGTCCTGCGTGGCCACGCAGGAGCTATCAAGATCACCGACGCCCTCTCCTGAGTGATCCTGGCTACCAGCCTGGGGATGAGAGGAAACGGCGGGAACACATAAGCTAGTTTGAAGGTCCAAGGTGCTACTAGTGCATCCACTAGAGCCGCCTTGGGATCCCTGGATCTGGACCCGTAGCAAGGAACTTTGAAGTTCTGACGAGAGGCCATCAGATCCATGTCTGGAATGCCCCACAGCTGAGTGACTTGGGCAAAGATTTCCGGATGGAGTTCCCACTCCCCCGGATGCAATGTCTGACGACTCAGAAAATCCGCTTCCCAATTTTCCACTCCTGGGATGTGGATAGCAGACAGGTGGCAGGAGTGAGACTCCGCCCATAGAATGATTTTGGTCACTTCTTCCATCGCTAGGGAACTCCTTGTTCCCCCCTGATGGTTGATGTACGCAACAGTTGTCATGTTGTCTGATTGAAACCGTATGAACTTGGCCCTCGCTAGCTGAGGCCAAGCCTTGAGAGCATTGAATATCGCTCTCAGTTCCAGAATATTTATCGGTAGAAGAGATTCTTCCCGAGACCAAAGACCCTGAGCTTTCAGGGATCCCCAGACCGCGCCCCAGCCCATCAGACTGGCGTCGGTCGTGACAATGACCCACTCTGGTCTGCGGAATGTCATCCCTTGTGACAGGTTGTCCAGGGACAGCCACCAACGGAGTGAGTCTCTGGTCCTCTGATTTACTTGTATCTTCGGAGACAAGTCTGTATAGTCCCCATTCCACTGACTGAGCATGCACAGTTGTAATGGTCTTAGATGAATGCGCGCAAAAGGAACTATGTCCATTGCCGCTACCATCAAACCGATCACTTCCATGCACTGCGCTATGGAAGGAAGAGGAACGGAATGAAGTATCCGACAAGAGTCTAGAAGTTTTGTTTTTCTGGCCTCTGTCAGAAAAATCCTCATTTCTAAGGAGTCTATTATTGTTCCCAAGAAGGGAACCCTTGTTGACGGAGATAGAGAACTCTTTTCCACGTTCACTTTCCATCCGTGAGATCTGAGAAAGGCCAGGACAATGTCCGTGTGAGCCTTTGCTTGAGGAAGGGACGACGCTTGAATCAGAATGTCGTCCAAGTAAGGTACTACAGCAATGCCCCTTGGTCTTAGCACAGCTAGAAGGGACCCTAGTACCTTTGTGAAAATCCTTGGAGCAGTGGCTAATCCGAAAGGAAGCGCCACGAACTGGTAATGCTTGTCCAGGAATGCGAACCTTAGGAACCGATGATGTTCCTTGTGGATAGGAATATGTAGATACGCATCCTTTAAATCCACTGTGGTCATGAATTGACCTTCCTGGATGGAAGGAAGAATAGTTCGAATGGTTTCCATCTTGAACGATGGAACCTTGAGAAACTTGTTTAAGATCTTGAGATCTAAGATTGGTCTGAACGTTCCCTCTTTTTTGGGAACTATGAACAGATTGGAGTAGAACCCCATCCCTTGTTCTCTTAATGGAACAGGATGAATCACTCCCATTTTTAACAGGTCTTCTACACAATGTAAGAATGCCTGTCTTTTTATATGGTCTGAAGACAACTGAGACCTGTGGAACCTCCCCCTTGGGGGAAGCCCCTTGAATTCCAGAAGATAACCTTGGGAGACTATTTCTAGCGCCCAAGGATCCAGAACATCTCTTGCCCAAGCCTGAGCGAAGAGAGAGAGTCTGCCCCCCACCAGATCCGGTCCCGGATCGGGGGCCAACATTTCATGCTGTCTTGGTAGCAGTGGCAGGTTTCTTGGCCTGCTTTCCCTTGTTCCAGCCTTGCATTGGTCTCCAAGCTGGCTTGGCGTGAGAAGTATTACCCTCTTGCTTAGAGGACGTAGCACTTTGGGCTGGTCCGTTTCTACGAAAGGGACGAAAATTAGGTTTATTTTTTGCCTTGAAAAGCCGATCCTGAGGAAGGGCGTGGCCCTTACCCCCAGTGATATCAGATATAATCTCTTTCAAGTCAGGGCCAAACAGCGTTTTCCCCTTGAAAGGAATGTTAAGTAGCTTGTTCTTGGAAGACGCATCAGCTGACCAAGATTTCAACCAAAGCGCTCTGCGCGCCACAATAGCAAACCCAGAATTCTTAGCCGCTAACCTAGCCAATTGCAAAGTGGCGTCTAGGGTGAAAGAATTAGCCAATTTGAGAGCATTGATTCTGTCCATAATCTCCTCATAAGGAGGAGAATCACTATCGACCGCCCTTATCAGCTCATCGAACCAGAAACATGCGGCTGTAGCTACAGGGACAATGCATGAAATTGGTTGTAGAAGGTAACCCTGCTGAACAAACATCTTTTTAAGTAAACCTTCTAATTTTTTATCCATAGGATCTTTGAAAGCACAACTATCCTCTATGGGTATAGTGGTGCGTTTGTTTAAAGTGGAAACCGCTCCCTCGACCTTGGGGACTGTCTGCCATAAGTCCTTTCTGGGGTCGACCATAGGAAACAATTTTTTAAATATGGGGGAGGGACGAAAGGAATACCGGGCCTTTCCCATTCTTTATTAACAATGTCCGCCACCCGCTTGGGTATAGGAAAAGCTTCTGGGAGCCCCGGGACCTCTAGGAACTTGTCCATTTTACATAGTTTCTCTGGGATGACCAACTTGTCACAATCATCCAGAGTGGATAATACCTCCTTAAGCAGAATGCGGAGATGTTCCAACTTAAATTTAAACGTAATCACATCAGGTTCAGCTTGTTGAGAAATGTTCCCTGAATCAGTAATTTCTCCCTCAGACAAAACCTCCCTGGCCCCATCAGACTGGGTTAGGGGCCCTTCAGAACCATTATTATCAGCGTCGTCATGCTCTTCAGTATCTAAAACAGAGCAGTCGCGCTTACGCTGATAAGTGTTCATTTTGGCTAAAATGTTTTTGACAGAATTATCCATTACAGCCGTTAATTGTTGCATAGTAAGGAGTATTGGCGCGCTAGATGTACTAGGGGCCTCCTGAGTGGGCAAGACTCGTGTAGACGAAGGAGGGAATGATGCAGTACCATGCTTACTCCCCTCACTTGAGGAATCATCTTGGGCATCATTGTCATTGTCACATAAATCACATTTATTTAAATGAATAGGAATTCTGGCTTCCCCACATTCAGAACACAGTCTATCTGGTAGTTCAGACATGTTAAACAGGCATAAACTTGATAACAAAGTACAAAAAACGTTTTAAAATAAAACCGTTACTGTCACTTTAAATTTTAAACTGAACACACTTTATTACTGCAATTGCGAAAAAACATGAAGGAATTGTTCAAAATTCACCAAATTTTCACCACAGTGTCTTAAAGCCTTAAAAGTATTGCACACCAAATTTGGAAGCTTTAACCCTTAAAATAACGGAACCGGAGCCGTTTTTAACCTTAACCCCTTTACAGTCCCTGGTATCTGCTTTGCTGAGACCCAACCAAGCCCAAAGGGGAATACGATACCAAATGACGCCTTCAGAAAGTCTTTTCTAAGTATCAGAGCTCCTCTCACATGCGACTGCATGTCATGCCTCTCAAAAACAAGTGCGCAACACCGGCGCGAAAATGAGGCTCTGCCTATGATTTGGGAAAGCCCCTAAAGAATAAGGTGTCTAAAACAGTGCCTGCCGATATTATTATATCAAAATACCCAGAATAAATGATTCCTCAAGGCTAAATATGTGTTAATAATGAATCGATTTAGCCCAGAACAAGTCTACAGTCTTAATAAGCCCTTGTGAAGCCCTTATTTACGATCTTAATAAACATGGCTTACCGGATCCCATAGGGAAAATGACAGCTTCCAGCATTACATCGTCTTGTTAGAATGTGTCATACCTCAAGCAGCAAGAGACTGCTCACTGTTCCCCCAACTGAAGTTAATTGCTCTCAACAGTCCTGTGTGGAACAGCCATGGATTTTAGTGACGGTTGCTAAAATCATTTTCCTCATACAAACAGAAATCTTCATCTCTTTTCTGTTTCTGAGTAAATAGTACATACCAGCACTATTTCAAAATAACAAACTCTTGATTGAATAATAAAAACTACAGTTAAACACTAAAAAACTCTAAGCCATCTCCGTGGAGATGTTGCCTGTACAACGGCAAAGAGAATGACTGGGGTAGGCGGAGCCTAGGAGGGATCATGTGACCAGCTTTGCTGGGCTCTTTGCCATTTCCTGTTGGGGAAGAGAATATCCCACAAGTAAGGATGACGCCGTGGACCGGACACACCTATGTTGGAGAAAGAAGGCATCTAAGCTTTTTTTAGGTTTCAGTACTCTGGACAGCACTTTTTTATTGGTGGATGAATTTATCCACCAATCAGCAAGGACAACCCAGGTTGTTCATCAAAAATGGGCCGGCATATAAACTTACATTGTTGCATTTCAAATAAAGATACCAAGAGAATGAAGAACATTTGATAATAGGAGTAAAATAGAAAGTTGCTTAAAATGTCATGCTCTATCTGAATCACGAAAGAATTTTTTTTGGGTAAAGTGTCCCTTTAAAGTATACCGGCTGACTTATGTATTAAATGTACCTCGCTTTAACATCTTGGTTAGTAAAATAAAGCTATTGAAGAGTTTCCTGTAACATTCCCACAGGCTCTGAGTGTCAGAATGAAGATATGTTACAGTCAGGGTCAGATTACAAGTAGCACACTCACGTGCAAACAACGCCAGAAGTAAACTATTTACGGGTTATCAAGCATATTACAAGTTGAAAGTAAAATCTTTGCGCACAAGCGAAAGCCTATGCGCACTAACTTCAGTATTTTTTCCCCCTGTCTTTAACATTGAGTGATATAAAAAGGGAAGTTTTATGTGTCTGAAAAACAAAACAATTTTACTTACCCACGCTAGTAGGGAATATATCTTCATTGTTAATTTGCACTTCAATCCAGTCCATAAGGAGATTCATGTACTGAGGTGCAGGTAAGGCAGTAGGTTTCTTGTATTTATGATCATCTTGCCATCGGTACTCGTACTTTGCTCCTCCTGACATAACAGGACAGGTCCTTTCTGTGCAAAAGTCACAGATAGTTCCATATATGAGGTTAATTCTGTTAAAAAAGTCCACTACATGGACTGCAACCCAGTCATTAAGGTCCTCTCCATGAGGCAGCTGAACCGTAGCTCTCAAGTCAACCCCTGAGCTCAGAGATGCCTGGGCACGTTTATGAAGTTCAAACCGCTGGGTGCCAGGGTCAAATTTTCGTTTGGGCCTGAAAGTTTTGTCCTTGTTAAATACTTGCTTTAGTCCTATTGACATGACTAATGTCTCCAGTTTATATCCTCAGGGTATTATCAATATGCTTTTATTTCACAGCTGTGCAATCTGTAGATCTCCAAAGCAACTTTATGGCTTTAGTGTCTTAGCATGATAACAGGAGACCCCTCACTGCCTAGAAGGAAAAAAAAGGCATTTGTTAGATTATACAATAACACAGATGTATAGACTGCCTGGACTTGTATATATGTTAATAAAGTTGCAGAGGACTGTGTGCTATATGCACATGTACAGATGGGTATTAATAGACTGATGACACCGTTTTTTGTTTATAAAATTGTTTTGTTTGTTTGTTTGTTTTTGCAAAATGGATGTTCCTTTACTGAAAAAAAGTTTTGTTAGTATGCTTGTGACCCCATTTATTAAATCACAGACAGAAAAGATTCCCTACTTGGGAACCTGTCTGCCTGTGATCGCTGAAGAAAACTCTATATTGGTTGCCTACATTTTACATTGCACAAGGAAATTCTTGTGCAGCGCCACACTCAATAACCACTCTAACCGAGTGAGTTCAGGGAGTTGGAACTATACCACTGCTGAGGTAGCAGAGATTAAGAAGCAGGGTCCAAACTTAACTGGCGGTAAGCATGCTCGCATGAGCAAGACTGCCCCACAAGACCTCAAAACCAGATTCCGGTGCTTGATAAATAGAACCTATATTATTAGCCCCTCCGCTAAAGGGACATTAAACACTAAATACATTTTAAACGTATAGTACTATGGTTGTTCTCTGCCTCCTTCGTGTAATGGGTGCCGCCATGTTGAAATCTGGCTTTCAATGCATTCCAGTGCTGATGTGTTGGCACATGCGCAGTAACTCTCCTTCAGATACCTGCAGTTAAACCTAGGTTTGAAAATGGCAGCACCCTTAATTAGAGGGAGGCACATGAAATGTATTTAGCGTTTTAAGTCCCTTTAATATTTAGCGTTTTAAGTCCTTTTAATTAAACTTTTATATCACACAAAAACATATGTAACATGTTTAAATAGTGCTCAGCACCATCCCACATAATGTGGACGACTTAATGCTCTGGTCTAAGTCCGGCTTTGATAAATTCTCCTAACCATGGAGCTATGGCTCCTAAATTGCTTAGTCTGACTTATTTTCTACATACATCCCTATATTAAAAAAATGTCATGAATGGCTCCTCTGTATTTTTGATGGCTTTTAGGTTTCACTTAGGTTTACCAACCTCTGGTCTAATTTAAAAAATAGAAACAAAAACAAACACTGTATACGCATAGATATTTCTAATATTTTTAAAACTGTATAATAAAAAACGAGCTTTAATGATATTTTAGCTCTGGAAATTGATTTTTTTGCACTCAACTGTATACTCTGTGAAAACTGTTTCTTAACAGAAAATAACAATTTATTATATACTAGTCCTAAAGCCCGTTCACACGGGCCATTTTTTGCAGTACAGCGGTCCCACCCCTTGCTCTCTCTCTATCCCCCCTCTCTTTTGCTCTGTCTTTCTCCCTTCTCTTTTGCTCTCTCTTTCTCCCCTCTCTTTTGCTCTCTTCCCCCTCTCTTTTACTCTCTCTCTCTCCCCCTTTCTTTTACTCTCTCTCTCCCCCCTCTCTTTTGCTCTCTCTCTCCCCCCTCTCTTTTGCTCTCTCTCTTCACCATCTCTTTTGCTCTCTCTCCCCCCTCTCTTTTGCTCTCTCCCCCCTCTCTTTTGCTCTCTCTCTCCCCCATCTCTTTTGCACTCTCTCTCCCCCTATCTTTTGCTCTCTATCCCCCACTTTACCTCTCTCTCTCTCCCCCTCTTTTGCTGTCTCTCTCCCTCTCTTTTGCTCTCTCTCTTCCCACTCTCGTTTGCTCTCTCTCTCTCTCTCCTCTCGTTTGCTCTCTCCTCTCTTTTGCTCTCTCTCTCCCCCTCTTTTGCTGTCTCTCTCCCTCTCTTTTGCTCTCTCTCTTCCCCCCTCTCATTTGCTCTCTCTCTCCTCTCGTTTGCTCTCTCTCCTCTCTTTTGCTGTCTCTCTCCCCCTCTTTTTTCGCTCTCCCCCCTCTCTTTTGTGCTCTCTCCCCCTCTCTTTTGCGTTCTCTCCCTCTCTCTTTTGTGCTCTCTCCCCCTCTCTTTTGTGCTCTCTCCTCCCTCTCTTTTGTGCTCTCTCCCGCTCTCTCTTTTGTGCTCTCTCCCCCCTCTCTCTTTTGTGCTCTTTCCCCCTCTCTTTTGTGCTATCTTCCCCCTCTCTTTTGTGCTCTCTCTCCCTCCCCCTCTGTTTTGCTCTCTCTCTCTCTCCCTTCTCTCTTTTGCTCTCTCTCTTCCTCTCTTTTGCTGTCTCTCTTCCTCTCTTTTGCACTCTCCCCCCTATCTTTTGCTGTCTCTCTCCCTCTCTTTATCCCCCCTCTTCTGCTCTCTCTATCCCTCCTCTTTAGAGCTCTCTGTCTCTCACGGCAGTCGGCCCCGGCCCCGCCTGCGTCACGCCCAGCTCCGCTCACGTCACTACCAGGCCCTGCCCACCTCACACCCGTCTGGCCATGCCCACTCCACCACACGCCAGATGCCAGGTCAGTAGGAAGGCCAGGTGTGTTTGTCCTTGCACGAAGTCTCTACTTGGCCTTTTATTATATAGGATTGTTACTATTAAACAATTTGTGCATCTGATTACTACATATGCAATATGTGTTTGCTTTAGCCAATCAAGGGCTAATGAGTGTCAGTTATGCTCAATTAAAGGGCTATTAAAGTCTATTTTACTTCTTTGTTGTGTCTATAAGAGCACCATTTAAAATGTATTACAGATTTGCTTTTTGAAAAGCAGATGTTAATGTACTAAAAACAAGAGCTTTTCCAAGCTTGTGGCCGTCCAGCAATACAGCTTAGGGATTTGGCCTTTTCATTCAGCGAGCTGTTACTAAATAGGGATGGGTTGCACATAAACATTTTAATAGCAACTGAAACAGCTTTAACTTATATCTTTCACTCTTTCACGTGAATACCTAGTAAAAGACATCTAGTCCACATAAAAGTTGTCCTTATTCTATGGAACAGGCACAAGAGCTTAAAGGGGCATGAAAATCAAAATTATATGATTCAGATAGAACAGGCAATTAAAAAAACTTCCAAATGTACTTCTATTATCAAATTGTGCAGTCTTTTTATATGCACACTGTCTGAGGCACCAGCTCTGACTGAGCATGTGCAAATGCACAGTATATATGTATATGCACTTTATGATTGGCTGGTGGCTGTCACATGATATGGGGGAGGGAAAATTCGATCAACTTTGAAATTTACCAGAAAATATTCTATTGCTCATTTCAAATTCAAGGAAAGTGCTATTGCATTATCTTTTAACTTGAGTATTTGTCAATTATTCAATTCTACTGTATTTAGATATTGGTTATAGACAGGGATAGGCACAGACAAAGGCTGTGGCGGACATTTTCCAAAGTACATACCTTAGTGAAGGACACCAAAGTACTTAATTAAAAATATTATTTTATAGTGCTTGGTGTTATTATACTGATGCAGATACCACTGATCCTACAACCAGCCCTCCTCTGGCTACTGGCTATACCCATGTGCCACTGTCACTACTGTGTCATTTTTTAGTGCTGGGTGTTATTATACTGATGCAGATACCACTGATCCTATAACCAGCCCTCCTCTGGTTATACGCATGAGCCAGTGTCACTACTGTGTCATTATATAGTGCTTGGTGTTATTATACTGATGCAGATACCAGTGACCCTATAACCAGCCCTCCTCTGGCTATACCCATGTGCCAGTGTCACTACTGTGTCATTATATAGCGCTGGGTGTTATTATACTGATGCAGATACCACTGATCCTATAACCAGCCCTCCTCTGGCTATACCCATGTGCCAGTGTCACTACTGTGTCATTATATAGCACTGGGTGTTATTATACTGATGCAGATACCACTGATCCTATAACCAGCCCTCCTCTGGCTATACCCATGAGCCAGTTTCACTACTGTATCATTAAATAGTTCTGGGTGTTATTATACTGATGCAGATACCACTGATCCTATAACCAGCCCTCCTCTGACTATACCCATGTGCCAGTGTCACTACTGTGTCATTATATAGTGCTGGGTGTTATTATACTGATGCAGATACCACTGATCCTATAACCAGCCCTCCTCTGGCTATACCCATGAGCCAGTGTCACTACTGTGTCATTATATAGCGCTGGGTGTTATTATACTGATGCAGATACCCCTGATCCTATAACCAGCCCTCCTCTGGCTATACCCATGTGCCAGTGTCACTACTGTGTCATTATATAGCGCTGGGTGTTATTATACTGATGCAGATACCACTGATTCTATAACCAGCCCTCCTCTGGCTATACCCATGTGCCAGTGTCACTACTGTGTCATTATATAGTGCTTGGTGTTATTATACTGATGCAGATACCACTGATCCTATAACCAGCCCTTGTCTGGCTATACGCAGGTGCCAGTGTCACTACTGTGTCATTATATAGTGCTGGGTGTTATTATACTGATGCAGATACCACTGACCCTATAACCAGCCCTTGTCTGCCTATACCCATGTTCCAGTGTCACTACTGTGTCATTATATAGTGCTTGGTGTTATTATACTGATGCAGATACCTCTGATCCAATAACCAGCCCTCCTCTGACTATACCCATGTGCCAGTGTCACTACTGTGTCATTATATAGCGCTGGGTGTTATTATACTGATGCAGAATATCTGACCCTATAACCAGCCCTCCTCTGGCTATACCCATGTGCCAGTGTCACTACTGTGTCATTATATAGTGCTGGGTGTTATTATACTGATGCAGATACCACTGATCCTATAACCAGCCCTCCTCTGACTATACCCATGTGCCAGTGTCACTACTGTGTCATTATATAGCGCTGGGTGTTATTATACTGATGCAGAATATCTGACCCTA
Organism: Bombina bombina; assembly: GCF_027579735.1. NCBI lineage: Eukaryota > Metazoa > Chordata > Amphibia > Anura > Bombinatoridae > Bombina > Bombina bombina. The sequence goes on along the minus strand of NC_069500.1, from coordinate 650,880,728 downwards.
TAACCAGCCCTCCTCTGGCTATACCCATGTGCCAGTGTCACTACTGTGTCATTATATAGTGCTTGGTGTTATTATACTGATGCAGATACCACTGATCCTATAACCAGCCCTTGTCTGGCTATACGCAGGTGCCAGTGTCACTACTGTGTCATTATATAGTGCTGGGTGTTATTATACTGATGCAGATACCACTGACCCTATAACCAGCCCTTGTCTGCCTATACCCATGTTCCAGTGTCACTACTGTGTCATTATATAGTGCTTGGTGTTATTATACTGATGCAGATACCTCTGATCCAATAACCAGCCCTCCTCTGACTATACCCATGTGCCAGTGTCACTACTGTGTCATTATATAGCGCTGGGTGTTATTATACTGATGCAGAATATCTGACCCTATAACCAGCCCTCCTCTGGCTATACCCATGTGCCAGTGTCACTACTGTGTCATTATATAGTGCTGGGTGTTATTATACTGATGCAGATACCACTGATCCTATAACCAGCCCTCCTCTGGCTATACCCATGTGCCAGTGTCACTACTGTGTCATTATATAGTGCTGGGTGTTATTATATTGATGCAAATACCACTGACCCTATAACCAGCCCTTGTCTGGCTATACGCATGTGCCATTGTCACTACCATTGTCACTACTGTGTCTTTGTATAGAGCTGATGCAGATACACATCCAGTATTTCACGCAGGCTTTATTTATTCCATAACTTATTACACAATATCGCTAGCAGTCTCTTGACAAGTCACTAACTTTATTCACACTACATATTTTTTTTATTCCTATTATTTAATCAGAAAGAAAAGCTATACTAAGGTTGTGGCGGACACTGCAAGGGCTAGTGACGGACACCTTGCCTATCCCTGGTTATAGAGAAGCAGTGTTAACATAGCAAGTAGAAGAAATTACACTCCCAGCAGGAGAGATAAGTAATAATATGTTAATTTTCAATTGTTCTCTCTAATACCCCGATATTCAAAGATTTTCCAGCTTGAAGAGAAATTTTAGTTCAGACTTCACAAAGGCTAAACTCACTAAATTTGTAAGAAGAAAAATGGCGGAACTCTCCAGCACAGCGAGATCTCTCAAATGTATGTATGTGAAGCAGAGACAAGCCCAATGCAATATAGAACTGCATGATATGAGAGTTTTGTTACACTTAAACTTCGTGATTTGCATTTTATATAACTATACATACATGATTGAGTCATTTCAGTATTATTGCCCTTTCTCATTTATATTTTAATACATTTAAATTTTGATCTAGCAGTGATTTTACACATTCTGATTATGCTTTGAATCTTTCTGTGTTACTTTAACTATTAGAATAGTATTTTGTATATTTCTGTGTAGCTGAACAGGGGAGTTCCCAGGGTATGTCTGAAGCTCTCTCACAAGTCTTGAAAACTTTTCTAAGCATTTTAAACAAGCTGGACTCACTGATTTGTCTCCCCAGCTATATGCAGGTGAAGTTTGCTCAAGCAAGTTAAATTGTAGTGAAAACATTTCCATTTAATTTGGAATTGATGCAAATGGAGCCTTATCAGCCCCAGAGGTTTTCCCAGATGGCTTCATTACTTTCTATGGAAGGCATCTCTCATCTCTCTGGGATTTCCAGGTTTCTCCCATTTTCTTAGAACATTCAGTGAGTTCTGCCCCTGTGAAATCAGCACCATAATCTCTCTCCAAACTAAAAAATGTTTGATTATCTGACACTTAGAAAGTAATGATGCATTCCCTGGAACCTAAATATGACAGTTTTTCAGTTTTTATTTAAATAAAAGACATGTAAAGTGCAATCTAATTACAGCAGAACTGTCATCCCATGAAGTGCTATATTGCACTGAGCTTGTCTCTCCTTCACATACATAAATGCAGGGAATGCCCCTTTTGAAAATTTCACTAGGAATCTTGAGTGCTAGAGGATCAGTTTAGAATATCTCTCCTGAGCAAAGAGGTTTTGAATATTGGGGGCTTGGGGCCTACGTATTGGGCTTTGGTATACACACAGAAATAATGTAAATAAGCATATGTGTGTACAGATAGTGATGAAATAAGGATATCTGAGTTCACTGCAAACTCAACCCATTTTGATGGGTTGTGGTTTCAAAGAACAAAAACATCTATTTCATATACAAAAATAAACCTTAATAAACTTTGTATCATACCTTTTACACCCTGCAGCTGGTATAACAAGTTATTGGAAACACATTAAAGGGACACTGAACCCCAATTTTTTCTTTTGTGATTCAGATAGAGAATGCAATTTTAAACAACTTTCTAATTTACTCCTATTATCAATTTTTCTTCGTTCTCTTGCTTCCTTTATTTGAAAAACAAGGCATCTAAGCTATTTTTTTGGTTCAGAACCACGGAAAGCACTTATTTATTGGTAGGTGAATTTACCCACCAATCAGCAAGAACAACACAGTGTGTTCACCAAAAATGGGCCGGCATCTCAACTTACATTCTTGTATTTCAAATAAAGATACCAAGAGAATGAAAATAATTTGATAATAGGAGTAAATTAGAAAGTTGCTTAAAATTGCATGCTCTATCTGAATCACAATAGAAAAACATTGGGTTCAGTGTCCGTTTAAGGTAAACAATTTTACAGTACACTGTCCATTTAAAGGGATATGAAACAGTGTGTTTCATTGCAATAAAAAAAAAAATCTATTTCTTGTGTGTTTTATTCCAAAAACAAACAAACAATCTATTTCTTTTCATGTTTACTTTGATTTAATATAGTTGCTGTTTAATATCCTTTTAAGAAGCCTGGTTTGATGTAACACATACAATAGCCTCTTCTACATGGGATATTGAAGGGGGAGGGAAGAAAAAGGAGGGTATTATACTTGGGTCCGTGATGTGTAGCAGGCAATCTGTGCAAAACAAACACATGCTTATTGCCCACAGGTCATTAACACAGAGATTTTATTATTTAGCTCAGAGTAGAGTAAAAAGGTATTTGTATCACAAAGATAATAGGAGGTAAAATAGTATATAAAAAAACACATTGTTTACAAACCACAGATTGTCTCTGCATGTTTTGAGATAATCATCTTTTGCAAAATTTCAACATCTATTTCATAAACAAAAATAAACCTTTCTATTTTTCTATTTTTAAGTAAGTTATACAGTTGCACACAAACATTGTTGCCATAACCTAACAAGGTAAAAATTAGAACAGAACCTGAAGGCAAATGTTAAGAATCCTAGAATAACGTTGGGACTAAGCAAAATTAATGCACTCCTCTTGAATCTTTTAATGGGACAATTGAATGCTTAAAGGGATACTAAACCCAACTTTTTTATTTCATGAGTCTGATAGTGCATGCAGTTTTTTTTTTTTTTTTAAATAATTTTTATTGAGGTATTCAAAACATACATAAACAAAATCAGATATTACTCATGGCAACACGCCTATAGACATACAGCAGGATTCATACATATAATACATAGGCATGTCTTAAAACCTTGAATAACAGTAGATTCTCAACAGGAGAATATGCACCTGGCCACGTGTAGTACCTCATTTTACGTATAAACATGTTAGCTTGGACAAGTCAAAAATAACTCAACAAGTGTAGATTCTGAGACCTGGTGTTTGCAGAAGGGTTTTGAACAAGAGCATGTAGGTCCTTATGGGTCCATATCATTTACCATCAGATATTGTAGGAAAATCCCTCTAAACTATAAAAAAAGGGCACATACCCCATTAAAGGATTACAGTGAGAGGGTGTTGAGTTTAGTTCTCCAAATACCCTTAAGGTTACTATAGGCTTGTGCCAAGCCTCAAATTACGAAAAAATTAAGAGAAGTACAAAAACCTGCTAGCAAGTGCATAAAAAAATATAACATCGCTGAGTTCACATAGTTACATTAGAACATTCAAACAACAATAAAAGTAATATTATAAATTTCATGTATGTTGTTCTAAAAAGCATTAGTATTAGCTGTATATGCCACTTCAAAGCCTCTAAGATATGCTAGTTTATTGTACGCAGAACTTAGAAAAAAAAATAGCATAACTGTAACATTTTCTAAATGCCATCCTGAAGATAACAAACATAAATAAAATTCCTTACCGGGTCTTACTGATCTTCAAAGGATGATAAAACATTGCTATATAGGTATTTCCACCTTAGAATCTCTCCATACTGCATATATTTCGCTACTAACCCATATGGAATACTTATTTTCTATTGGGAGGATATAACAGGACCAATATTTATATTTATATCAGGGCCTATATTTATTTTCATTTCCCAGTTGCAGGAAGACCTAGATATTTAACCCTAGAGGAGAGTATATAGACTGCTCTAGACACTATTGCAGGGGGACACTTATCTATATGAACCAACAGAGCATAAAGACATAAGTAAAACCTCCTAGAACCCTTTGAACTAATAATAAATATAGGATAGCGTTGGTTAAGAGGTATGAATTATCCCCCCCTTAAGACAAAAAAGACCTTTTGCAAGTCAGTGAGAGCACATTGTACATTGTATATTAACTGAACAGGATTAAAGAGACATGAAACACCACATAATCCCATATCCCTGATTTGTCAAGTAAGTAAGGGTAAAATAACTGCACAAAACACATCAGACCAAAAAGTCGTCATTAGTCCCAATAGGAGAAGCACGGTGACCATTTATAAGTAGCTCTTATTCAGGACCAGCCCGCGTACCCAGAGTCAATCCACTGTCCCTGTTATGGCAGGAGCTATGTCCAGTTACCTAATACCGGTCCGGGAGGCACACTGTCCACTCGGTCGTGATCTCTTGCAAGCAGCCAGGAAACTACTCCTTCAGACAGTAAAATGTCAGCCGCGTCCAGTCTCCCTCTCAAGACCTTGAGCTGAATCTGTCTATGTTGAGCCGGGCCGGTCCAAACACCTATCTGTAGCTCACGCGGGCCTGTCCCGCTACCCCAGACCAGAAGGCCGGCCGCTTCCCTCCAGACAAGGACAGGAGAGTTAGGTAAAGGAGCCTGATCTATCACTGTGCCCAACCTCTTAAATGGCACTAGGTTGGACCGCAGCGGCTCCCCTGTATTTGCCTCCTCCTCCATTAAGGCAGCTGGAGCGGCTCTCTCCGCAATGGCATGCAAGTGGGTCTTCCTGTCGCACTTAACTGGGAAGTGCGTTCTGTGAATTTCCTTAAGGCCGCAATCTGACCTAGCACACTCAGATACCCCCAATCCACGTTCCTCCGGTGTCAATGGTGGGAGAGGACCTCCAGAAACATGTGGTGCTTTCCTTCCTTTTCTTCCAGGGCTTGTACTGCGTGACAGGGGTCGCTGCTGATCGCTCTGCGGTGCTTCCCTGCAATTAGATGCAGTATTTACCAGGGTGAGTGCGGACTGCTGCGCGACTAGGCGATCCACTCTCCTGCATATCAGGTCCTCACGCTGCTCCATCAGTTTTTTAATAAAATAGTATAGCTCCTCCATTATAGCTTAGTTAAGGTGGGTATATAGTTATCCGTTACTGGATGCAGAGGCACAGTATATACTCTGCTTACCCCGGTTCCCCGGGGGGGGGGGGTGCTGAGTTCTCTATCCTAGAAGGCCGCCAAGAGATCTCTGCGGTCCGGTCTGGGAAGCTTCTTTTTCTTTCAGTATAGATATAATCCAGACAAGTAAAACGTTATCTATTGCTTGGAGATCAGTTTTTTTCTGGATGGGTACAAAAAATCTTGATTACAAGGCAGATTGTAATTCTTATTTACAGAACTCCCAGTTTAGCAGCCATCTTGGGCCTTAGCCCGGACACGCCCCCCAGTGCATGCAGTTTTAAAGGGACAGTCAACTAAAAAAAGTTTTTTGTTTAAAAAGATAGATTATTATTATTATTATCGGTTATTTGTACAGCGCCAACAGATTCCGCAGCGCTGGACCTCAGATTACCTTTGCTTATTGGTGGCTAAATGTAGCCACCAATAAGCATGCGCTATCCAAGGTGCTGAATCTAAAATGGGCCGGCTCCTAAGCTTTACAGTCCTCCTTTTTAAATAAAGATAGCAAGAGAACAAAGAAAAACATAATTTATGCTTACCAGATAAATTCCTTTCCTTCATAGCAGGGAGAGTCCATGACTGCATTCCTTTCTGTTGGGAAATACAACACCTGGCCACCAGGAGGAGGCAAAGACACCCCAGCGAAAGGCTTAAATAACCCTCCTACTTCCCCTATCCCACAGTCATTCAAGGTATAAAAGGTGCCAGAAGAAATAATATAAAAAAGGGAGCTGCCCATCAAAAACATAAATTACGGGCGGGGGCATGGACTCTCCCTGCCAGGAAGGAAAGGAATTTATCTGGTATCTGTTTTCCTTCCATAAGGCAGGGAGAGCCCACATCTTCATTCCTTACTGTTAGGAAAACTATACCCAACCTACAGTGGACACTGAATTAATAATGGGAGGTAGCAGAAAAAAGAGGTGGACCCTATTCTGAGGGCACCACAGCCTGCAAAACGTTTCTCTTGAAAGCTGCTTCAGCCAAAGCAAACACATCAAACTTGTAAAATTTAGAAAAAGTGTGTAAGGAGGACCAGGTAGCCACCTTACAAATCTGATCCATTGAGGCATCGTTCTTAAAAGCCCAAGAGGAAGCCACTGCTCTAGTGGAATGAGCCGTTATCCTCTCAGGAGGCTGTCGTCCTGCTGTCACATAAGCTAAGCGGATGACACTCCTCAACCAGAAAGATAGGGAAGTCGTAGTACCCTTCTGCCCCTTACGCTTTCCCTTATAGATGACAAAGAGGAAGATTGTCTGAATTTCTTAGTAGCCTGAAGGCACGTACCACATCTAGATTGTGAAGCAAACGTTCTTTCGCTGAAGAAGGATTAGGACACAAGGAAGGAACAACAATTTATTGATTAATGTTACGATTCAACACCAACTTAGGGAGGAACCCTAGTTTAGTGCGTAAAACCGCCTTATCAGCATGAAAAAACAGATAAGGGGGGTCACATTGCAAAGCAGAAATCTCAGAAACTCTGCGCACAGAGGCAATAGCCAATAAAAAAAGAACTTTCCAAGATTACAATTTAATGTCAACAGTATGCATAGGCTCAAACGGAGCCTGCTTCAAAACACTAAGAACAAGATTGAGACTCCAAGGCGGAATCCCAGATCTAAACACAGGTCTGATCTTAGCCAGGGCCTTAACAAAGTACTGCACATCTGGTAGCTCGGCCAATCTTTTGTGCAAGAACACCGACAGGGCCGATATCTGTCCATTCAGGGATCTAGCAGATAAACCCTTCTCCAGTCCATCATGGAAAAAAGCTAAAATTCTGTCAAAATTAAACTAATGCCAGGAAAAGCCACGCTCTTCACACCAGTACAAGTAAGTCCTCCACACTTTATGGTAGATATGACAAGTAACTGGCTAACGAGCTTGAACCAGAGTGTCGAAAACACTCTTAGAAAATCTTCTCTTGGCCAATTCTAAGCATTCAATCTCCACGCAGTCAGCCTCAGAGAATCTAGATTTTGATGAATGAAGGGACCCTGTATCAGCAGATCTCTGTGACATGGTAACCTCCACTGAGGAGATGAGGACATCCCCACCAGATCCGCAAACCACATCCTTCGCGGCCACGACGGAGCAATCGGAATCACTGATGCTCGCTCCTGCTTGATGCGAGTCACCACACTAAGGAGAAGCGGTAATATAGGAAAAAGATATATGGGTCTTAACCTCCATCGTACTGATAGGGCATCTTATAAGTTCCGCCTGGGGAACCCTCGACCTTGACCCGTACCTGGGTATCTTGGCATTGAATAGCAAAAAAAAATGTCCAGCACGGAGGGTACTGTATGCACGCCACAGGAGTACCACAAAACTCCTAAATAAGCATACAAAGAAACCAAAATGTGGCAGAAAAATTGGAGTTTTATTATAAACACACACAAGAACAGCAGAGCAACGTTTCGGGAGTAACCCCTTTGTCAAGCGCTTGACAAAGGGGTTACTCCCGAAACGTTGCTCTGCTGTTCCTGTGTGTGTTTATAATAAAACTCCTATTTTGCTGCCATAGCTTGGTATTGAGGCAGGATGCCATGAGATCTATCTCCGGCATCCACCACTTGCTGCATATCTCTGCAAACACCTCGGGGTGAAGAGACCATTCCCCTGGGTGAAAAGATTGCCTGCTGAGGAAGTCTGCTTCCCAGTTGTCCACACCCGGAGTCTGGATCACTGACAGCATACATCTGTGCGTCTCCGCCCACTCTAGTTTCTGAGATACTTCTCTCATCGCCAAGGAACTTTTCGTTCCCCCCTGATGGTTGATGTAGGCAACCAAGGTTATATTGTCTGATTGGAATCTGAAAAACTGTGAAGAACCCAGAATGGGCCAAGCCTTCAAAGCATTGAAGATTGCCCGGAGTTCCAAAATATTGATTGGAAGGGAGAACTCCTCCTAAATCCACAGACCTTGTGCCTTTTTGGCACCCCAAATGGCTCCACAATCTCCTAGGACGGTCTCAAGAAGCTCGTGCCTTGGGACAGATTATCTGGACAGAGCCACCAGGAGAGCGAGTCTCTCGACAGGTTGTCCAGCATGATCTGTTGAGACAGATCTGAATAGTCGCCGTTCCATTGTCTCAGCATGCATAGTTGTAAGGGTCTAAGATGGAATCTGGCAAAAGGAATGATGTCTATACAAGACACCATGACTCCAATTCCCTCCATACACTGAGCCACTGAGGGTCTCGAGGGGGCCTGGAGGGCAAGACATGCAGAAGTTAGCTTGCAATGTCTCTGATCTGTGAGGAATATTCTCATGGATATGGAGTCTATTATTGTTCCCAGGAAATTCACCCTTGTACTTGGAGTAAGAGAACTCTTTTCCAAGTTTATCTTCCATCCATGTGATCGAAGAAGATTGAGAAGGGATGGTGCCTGTACCAAGATATCATCTTCATCAGATATAATATTCAAAATACAATCTGCCTGCTGCCAAACTCCACTGTTAGCAATAAGGAAAAAAAGCCAGGGCAATTGCACACACAGACAGTTTCTACATGTATTATAGCATCATTTTGTTCATCTGAGCACCCTGCAACAATTGAATACAGATGTGGCTGAAATATTGGTTCCCTTACAATTTTGGGGGGCAAAACGCACAATTTTATCTAAACAAAGTAAAAATTTACAGAAGTATTTAGTAACCACAATTCTTTATTTTAAATGTAATAGAACAGAAACTTCACTTTTGATTTATAATTTCACATATTACGTTAAACAGTAAAACAAATGAGAACAGCACAGACAACAATATTGATACTATAAACTTAATATTTTGTAGCACAACTTTTGGAGACAATAACTGCAAACAAGCTCTTTCTGTAGCTCTGAATTTCTGCTTGAGAAAAATGCTCCAGGTCTCTCAGGTTTGATGGGTACATTTTCCCAACTGCTCTTTCCACAGATGTTTGATGGGAATAAAATCTGTACTCATATAAATCCACTTCAGAATGGTCCACTATTTTCTACTCATCCATTCTTGGGTGCTTTTTGAGGTATGTTATGGGTCATTATACCGCTAGATGACCCATGAACTGGTACTGAGACACAGCTTTCTGACACTGGGCAGTACGTTTTGCTCCAGAATGACTTGATAGTCTTCCGATTTTATTATGCCCTGCACAGATTCTAGGCACCCAGTGCCAGAAGCAGTAAAGCAACCCCAAAACATCACACAGCCTCCTCCAAGTTTCGCGATAGAAATGGTGATCTATCTTTAAAAGCTTCTTTTTTTTTTCCTTCTGTAATAACGGAGTTGTTGGGATTTGCCAAAAAGCTCTACTTTTGTTTAATCTTTCACAAGAACATCCTCCCAGAAGTACTGTGGTTTGTCAACATGCATTTTGGCAAACTCCAGTCAGGCTTTTTTGGTGTTTTTCTCAATGGTACCATTACTTTAAAATGCAAAGCTACCATTACTTTAAAATGCAAAGCTACCATTACTTTAAAATGAAAGGCTACCATTACTTTAAAATGCAAGGCTACCATTACTTTAAAATGCAAAGCTACCATTACTTTAAAATGAAAGGCTACCATTACTTTAAAATGCAAGGCTACCATTACTTTAAAATGCAAGGCTACCATTACTTTAAAATGCAAGGCTAACATTACTTTAAAATGCAAGGCTAACATTACTTTAAAATGCAAGGCTACCATTACTTTAAAATGAAAGGCTACCATTACTTTAAAATGCAAGGCTACCATTACTTTAAAATGAAAGGCTACCATTACTTTAAAATGAAAGGCTACCATTACTTTAAAATGCAAGGCTACCATTACTTTAAAATGCAAGGCTACCATTACTTTAAAATGAAAGGCTACCATTACTTTAAAATGAAAGGCTACCATTACTTTAAAATGCAAGGCTAACATTACTTTAAAATGCAAGGCTACCATTACTTTAAAATGAAAGGCTACCATTACTTTAAAATGAAAGGCTACCATTACTTTAAAATGAAAGGCTACCATTACTTTAAAATGCAAGGCTACCATTACTTTAAAATGCAAGGCTACCATTACTTTAAAATGAAAGGCTACCATTACTTTAAAATGAAAGGCTACCATTACTTTAAAATGCAAGGCTAACATTACTTTAAAATGCAAGGCTACCATTACTTTAAAATGCAAGGGTATCAATACTTTAAAATTGCAAGCCTACCAATACTTTAAAATGCAAGGCTACCATTACTTTAAAATGCAAGGCTACCATTACTTTAAAATGCAAGGCTACCATTACTTTAAAATGAAAGGCTACCATTACTTTAAAATGCAAGGCTACCATTACTTTAAAATGCAAGGCTAACATTACTTTAAAATGCAAGGCTACCATTACTTTAAAATGCAAGGGTATCAATACTTTAAAATTGCAAGGTTACCAATACTTTAAAATGTAAGGCTACCATTTCTTTCAACCACTGAAGCATAAAGCATATTTCCTATATCCAAAAAATATGTTTTCTAAAATGTCTAAATAATTGAAAAACAAAACGTTGTGGTGTCCATGCAAAGATACAAGCTTTTATATGTTTTTCAACATACAAGCTTTTAATTGTTTTTTACGTGTGACTTGTAGTTTTATGCACGCAATAATGCAATAAGAAAATGCTCTAGTTTTATGTCTTTAATCATACAAAAAATGTGATTTTGACTTGAGAACAGAATAGTATTATGTACAACAAATGCAAAATTTAATTTTTAAAGTTGAGGCCACAACTTAATTGTGGCTGCAGGAAAAATGTACACACCAATCTACTGGTCGCCAGGGACGGAACTACAGGGGGTGCAGAGTACGCAACTGCGACTGGGCCCCTAAGGGTGGGGGCCCAGCTTAAAAAAAAAAAATTCAATAGAAAAACATTGATCTGCCACTGCCTGCACTGATATCATGTGAGTGTGACGTGATGCTTCACTAGTGTCTCTGACTACAGGAGTTAGTGTTTCTGTTTTACCCATTGGTGTTTGTGTGTGTGTGTGTGTGTGCTTTGTGCTTTTTAATTACAATAATGAAACTGACTGTATAAAATGTCCAAATAATAAACTGTGCAAGCAATGGCTGTGTATATATGCTACAATTATTTTACAGTAGCCATACTATAGCCACCACTTGAGTTATTTGGGAGAGACCAGTAAATACAATAGATTTGCATAATCAACAAATGCATGATAAAAAGACAATGCAATAGCACTTAGGGGAATCATGTCCGCCCGACATCGCTAAATGCCGACAGCATACGCTGACGGCATTTAACATTGCACAAGCAGTTCTGGTGAACTGCTTGTGCAATGACGCCCCCTGCAAATTTGCGGCCAATTGGACGCTAGCAGGGGGTGTCAATCAACCCGATCGTATTCGATCAGGCTGATTGCTGTCCGCTGCCTCAGAGGCAGCGTACGAGTTAAGGAGCAGCAGTCTTAAGACTGCTGCTTCTTAACTCCTGTTTCCGGTGAGCCTTAAGGCTTGCACGGAAACAGGGGTATTTAGGGCCATTCGGCCCTTGATAATTTGGCCCCTTAGTCTGAACTTAAAATGAGTAGTAGATTTTTTTCTGACAAATTTCAAACTTATGTCTATTTCCACTGCATCTTTTGACAGCCATCAGCCAATCACAAATGCATATACGTATATTCCATGAATTCTTGCACATGCTCAGTAGGAGCTGGTGACTCAAAAAGTGTAAATATAAAAAGACTGGACATTTTGTTTATGGTAGAAAATTGGAAAGTTGTTTAAAATTTCCTGCTCTATCTGAATCATGAAAGTTTAATGTTGACTTGAGTGTCCCTTAAAGTAGACACAGCTATCCAAGTCATTATTTATCAGCAAACTCTTCTTTGTTTTACAGTTGCTTATGTAAACCCTGTTGTTAGCGGCAGATATAGCAGGGTTTGCCATGAGAAGTCTATAGTGTGTAGAACAATACTATATCTAATTTGGTAAATGAGATCTGTGAATCTCCTGCAGGTTACAGATTAGATCTAATAGCACATTATTTAATATTTTGAGTTGTGCAAGAAACAAGGGTCCAGCCATAAAATTATATTTAAAAAAAAACCTGGGTCAGTAAAATGACCATTCATGGGTCCATTTTTCAGACTGAATTCTCTTTACTGACCCATGTGAAGGAATAACGTTTTTTTAAAGAATTTGGCAGCTGGACCTGTGTTTGTTGTATATTATTGGGGAGTGGATAGGTCTGTCTGTGTTATTTTAATATATGCATTGTACTGTATTGTGCCTCAAGAAATGTCTTTCAAAGTTATCAGCTAGTAAGAATATTGAGGAGACAGATGGATGTTGTTAAGAGCGATATAATGTTAAAAATCTAAGAGGCAGAAATAAAATTCTAAAAGATAATTTGAATGCCCTAAGCTAACTGACCCAATCCACAGTACAAGGATCCATTAAATTGGCTGTGATGGGTCACATGAGTAAGCTCAGATGGAAAGATTTCTGTTGAAAATGTTAATAGGGGAAGCATTTTTAATATTGGAGAAAACTGATAAATTAATTTGATTATCCCTGACATATTCAATATGTTTAAATTAGTGTTGATGTTAAGCAGAACGTGGAGGCAGAAGGGTTTTAAGGATAGTACAGTGTAAGATGAATTGGGTTAATTGTAATAAACAAGCTGTTAATTGGCCTAATACTGGTATTATTGGGCTAGATGAGCCAAGC